>NC_056732.1:1598102798-1598402798 GCF_019279795.1 Protopterus annectens
ACACACCCATGTGAGTGGAGGTCCACAACAAAACAAAAACCCAAGCAAAGGACACCTCAGAGGCAGAAACATATGAGAACTCCATAAACCTACACACCACAGACCATGTAGACTCCACACACCAGGGTCTTACACACACCAAACACCTACCCCACACAGATATGCTAACAGCACTGTCCTTCTACCCCGTTCCATACAGACTCTGTTGAGGTGACCCCTGTCTGGCATACAAAGCAATCCAGACACTCCCTTGATGGGGCTGTTGCACATTTGGAAGCCAGGGCCCACTCCATCAACCTGTAGGTGCAGCATCAACCTGGGCTGTGATATCAGTACAGCTTGTTGGTGTGATAGATATGTGTCCCACACACTCCCCAATCTGTGGAATATACTCCCTATCTACAGCAAGCAAAGTGCCTCAATAGCCCTAGTGATGTGCTCCCTGTATAAGTGTATGGGAAATACAAAATACAGCCTGTGATTACACCTGTGTCCCTGCTGGACAGGGGCTTGGTGTGCTGGCATGTCTTAACATGGGCTACACTCTCATCTGTGTGGGTTATAAGGGCTTCAGGGTCAATACTTTACTAACCTCATAGCAACCTATCAACCCATACACAACTGTCTGTCAGGGTTCACCACATTACTCTGTACTGCTCTGCCACTGAGATACCTGGAAGTCACAGTGCTGTGTGGAATATACTACACATATGATGGACATTTCTGCACAGTAGAATGCACTCTGTACCCACACCCATACCTCCCAAACTCTGACAGCAAGACATCTGGACAAGGTCAGAAATAAAAGTGGGACAAAGGCCCAATGATAGGCATGTGTTGTAAATATTGCCCTTACATACTTAGAGAGTTGGCAGAATAACATATTTTGCATTAGCAGGACTTGTCTGAAGGTTATGAAGTCTGAAATACTAAAGTCTGTCATCATTTTGTAACATCAGTCTTCAATTATATGCAACTAACTTGCCATAAAAACACAAATTTATGTAGACTGGATGAAACTTCTAGACAAATACCTGGATAATCTGCCAAAAACTGTACAGTTGAGAGGCATGGACCAGGATATACCTTTTCAGGTAAAAAGAATACCACACAAGCAGGAGACCCCCAGCCAGTATATTACCAAGTTGCTGGACTGTTTACACAGCTTCATCAGTCAACCGGCTGTAGCCACACCTCTCAACTGGCCTTTTTGGGCAAGAATGTCTATAGTTGGGCTCATAATATTGGTTTGTGCATCATACATCTTGTATTCCTCTGGTAAAGCACAGGGATGATCTGAGGATGTCTGACACTAGGTAATGACACAATACATTCCAGTGTTAGACTTCAGATATGTCAGAAAATGTCTGCTATAACAAACCCTATACCTCTAGCAAATTCCTGTTTACTTTTGAGATGTATGGCTGTAGCACACAAAACCTTGGACTGGAGTACAACTACCTCTGGAATGGAGTCCTACTCTCATTATTGAAGGTCCTACTGGGCATTTTCCTACACTTAGAGAATCACAGGCCATATTTGAACCCACATCAGGCTATATAACTGTAATGTGCATATATGTCTTTGCATACAGACAGCTGTGTACAGTTTAACTGTCCTTACACTTACCCATTAGACAGGATTACCCTCAGCTAGTTGTAGGTGGCCCATATGTGATATATCTGCATCTGTTGAGTGTGATACACAGACATATATATATATATGGGCAACATATAACAATATGTCAAGCATACACACACATAGACGTGGGAAAGAGAGAGACAGACAGTGATAGAGAGAGAGAGAGAGAGAGAGAGAGACAGGGGACACACAGAGAGTGAGTCATACACAGGGATACCCTGAATGGCATAGAGTGATGTCCAGCTGAGGACAATGGCATACCGGTCATAACCAGTCACACGTGCCAGCATGAAGGTGAGCTCCAGTGTGTAATAGTACTGAGGTGGGGGTCATAATATCACATCACCTGCCTTTGTGTGTGTGTGTGTGTGTGTGTGTGTGTGTGTGTGTGTGTGTGTGTGGTGTCTGTAGGTTTAAGTATTAAGAGGCCATTCCCAAGCAGTCCACTTCCTATTGCCCTACCTCACAAGATCAGCTGATGTCATTCACCTTAGAAGTACCATTGGACACCTGTCAACCCTATAAGATCTGTAGCAAGGGCAATAACTGTGTAACAGTATAGTGCAAACAACTAGCTAGGTAGTGTTCCAATCTCAGTCCTAGCAAATGTAAGTGTGTGTGTGTGTGTGTTTGTTTTTAGGTGAAACAGTTTTATGCCACTCAAACCCAGTACACTTCCCAGTGCCCTACTTTAGCAGTCCTGCTGATGTCATTCCCCCTTAGAAGTACCTTTGCACAGTTCCAACCCTATAAGCTCTGTGGTGCGTTCAATAACTGTAACAGTATAGTACAAATAACTAGATAGACTGGGTTCTATTCTTAGTTTTGGCAAATATGTGTAAGTGTGTATGTTTGTAGGATGAAGTATTTTGAGGACTTCCCCACCCACAACACTTCCCAGTGCCCTACTTTAGCAGTCCTGCAGATGTCATTCACCTTAGAAGTACCTTTGGACACTTGTCAGCCCTGTAGCATGTGTGATAACTGTCTAACACTACAGTACAAATAACTAGATAGGTAGAGGTTCTAATCCACGTCCTGGCATATGTAAGTGTGTGTTTATTTGTCGGTGAAACAGTTTTAGGCCATTCCTAACCACTACACTTTCTAATGCTCTACTTTAGCAGTCCTGCTGATGTCATTCCCCTCAGAAGTATCTTTGAACAGCCCTCAGCCATATAAGCTCTGTGGCACATGTAATAAAGATGTAACAGTGTAGTACAAATAACTAGATAGGCAGGGGCTCTATTCTCAGTTCTGGCAAATGTGGGTATGTGTATAAGAGTGTGTATGTTTGTAGGACAAAGCATTTTGAGACTTTCCCATGAACAACACTTCCCAGTGCCCTACTTTAGCAGTCCTGCTGATGTCATTGCCCTTAGAAGTACCTCTGGACAACTCTCAGCTCTATAAGCTCTGTGGAGTGTGTAATAACTAAGTAACAGTATAGTACAGATTACTAGATAGGCATAGGTTTTACTCTCAGTTCTGGCAAATGTGTGTGTGTGTGTGTGTGTGTGTGTGTGTGTGTGTGTGTGTGTGTGTGTGTGTGTGTGTGTGTGTGTGTGTGTGTGTGTGTGTGTGTGTGTGTGTGTGTGTGAGAGAGAGAGAGAGAGAATCATATCCTCCCTCTGTGTGTGTTTGGGTGAGAATCATATCCTCTGGGGGTAGGGGGTATACCACTTTGAGGCATGTACCACCTAGTACATGTCCCATTGCCTTACTTTACAAGGCCTGCTGATGTCATTCACCTTAGATGTACCTGTATACACTTATCAGCCCTCTAAGCTCTGTGGTGTATGTAATAACGGTGTAATACTATTGTACAAATAATTAGGTAGGGGTTCTAATCTCAATACTGACAACTATAGTAGTGTGTGTGAAGCATATCCTCTGTGGCTGTTGTGTGTGTAGGTTATACCATTTTAAGGCCTGTTGACCCCCTACCCATGACATTACCTTAAAGAGCCTGTTAATGGCATCTGCCGCACATGTACCATGTAACACTATACAGCCCATACCAATAATCTGTACAGATGTACATGGAATATCCACATGTTTGCAACCTATATGTGGTCTGTGTCCCCTAATAATGAGGATTCCTGTGATATCATTGCCAAATATGTCACAGTAAATATGTCACAGTTACTGTAGTGACACACATGTCAGCATCGGACTTTCTACCTGTCTGAAACATCATGCTGATACAAAGTCTGTTACTTTATCACTTGTCCATGTTTGTAAGGGCAATATATGAGACCACTCACTATTCTGGGTGGTTTATCACACCATCCGTGAAGGCATTCCCAATATTACTTGTTGTAAGAGGTAATACATTATGTCCCAGGCACTATAGTACATACAAGTGGATATGTAGGGCTGCTAATCTGTCTATTGGCAACTGTGTATGTATTTCTGCATGCATATCCCTTGTGGCTGTCTTTACTGTGTGTATGCGATGGGTATACTATATTGTGTGCCTCTTCCACCCTGTTAAGTCCCCCATTGCCAACCGAGTTTCAGCCCCTACAGATTAGGTTCATAGGTTCATAGGTTGATACTAGGCTATAGTCCCTAGGGCCTATACAAGCCTAGCCATAACAATTCCCTGGATATTTCTTCCCACAATATTTACTTCCCTGGACCCCTGTGTAGCAGGGTGACTGACATGACCCCGGGGTGAATTTCCTATCTCCCATCCAATCATCAAGGTTCATTTTGAAGAGGGTCAAGGAGGTGCTCTGCTTGACATGTATGGGCAGTCTATTCCAGAGTATGGGGAGTCACTGGGTCAGGAACCTATTCCTCCAGCATGTTTTGTTCATTGTGATGACAAGGTTTAGATCCCTGGAGCGTGTGGCTCTGAGGGATTGGGATTTCTTTAAGTGGAGCATGTCCAACAGCTCAAGGATTAACATGGCCTTGTATGTTAAGCAGAGATCGCCTCTGAGTAGATGATATGCCACAGAGTATAGCTGGAGTTTTTTTAGACGGTCAGCATAGGGCATCTGCTTTAGGCCTGTGATACTTTTAGGGAGGTATTTCTGTGGCCTTTCCAGCTGTTGCAGCTGTCTTGTGAGGTACATACCAAATGGGGTTTTGTACTCTATAATGGGTCTAATGAAGGATGAGTACAGTGGGACCTCCTTTTTTCTGGATGAAAAACCCTTAGTAATGAGGTGTGCCACATAGAAGGATTTCCTGACTGTTGTGGCGATGTGGTTATCGGAGGTGAAACCACTGTCCACCTGTGTCCCTAAGTCTATCATCACACTTTCAGTGTTTAGTGTACTGCCACCTATGTGGTAATTCATGGGTACATGGTTTTTCCCAAAGGGGATAACTATACATTTCTTGGCATTAAGCTTGATTCCATGGCTCTGGCACCAAGCATCTGTTTCTGTAAGGCCCATTTGTAGAATATCCACATCATTTAGGGATTCAGTAATGGCTCCCAGTTTGCAGTCATCTGCAAACTTTGTTAGCCAGACTCCCCTAGTGTTGGCCTGTACTTCAGAGAAGTAGATGCCAAACAAGAGCGGTCCCAGGACTGAACCCTGAGGTACTCCACTTGTCACTTGTCTGGAGCTGGATTTGGAGTTGGCTACGTTTACAGTCTGGGTTCTGTCAGTAAGCTAGTTGGCAACCCATCGAGTGATGTTGGGATTTATGCCCAGCTTAGTCAGTTTATCTATGATTCCAGAGTGGGGGATAGTGTCAAAGGCCTTGGCAAGGTTCAGATAGGCTGTGTGGGCCACCTTACCCTCATCCACAGCTCTGGAGACTGATTTGAAGAAGCCAATCAGGTTCAGTTGACAAGATCGGCCCTTCACAAAACTAAACTGGGTGGGGTCCAGTGTTTGAAGGTTGCCAATGTCTTTGTTTATAAGTTCCATGATAATACGTTCCATGCCCTTGCAGATCAGGCTTATCAGACTGATGGGACGGGAGTTCCTGGGATCCAAAGTGGATCCCCCCTTGTGTGTGGAATAACTGTAGCTGTGTGCCACTCAGTGGGCACTAAGCCTGAGGTGAAGCTATGATTAAACATGACACTTAGGTAAGGTGCCAGTTCATTTTGTAGTTCATGTAGTATACAGCCCGGGATTTCATCTGGTCCCATGGATGCTGTATTCTTAGCTTTGGAGAGTGCAGTTTCTACTTGTGTGGCCTTGATTACTGGAATTTGGCAATCTTTTGATATTGAGATGGGCCCTTTAGGGAGTGAGAGGGAGATGAAGTTGGCACTAAATCGATCTGCCAGGATATTGGCAATATCGTTGGGATCAGTATATTTAATGCCATTCTGTTGTAGAGCAGAATAAATCTGAGCATTGCCATTTAGATTCTTGACATAACTATAAATGCCTTGTGGTTGTCTTTGGAATCCACCTTACAAGCACCGTTACACAGTTTCCAACACAAAGGCACTGTGGTGCATGCAATAGTTATATCACTGTGTATTGTACATAAGTAGATAGGTTGGTCATCTAATATGAGAAGTGTCAACTATGTGTGCATGTGTGTCTCAATGCATGTCCCTGATCAGCAGTGTGTGTTTCAGATGGCTCTATCATATTAATGGCCCCTGAACCCACCATTGGAAATCCTAACAGCCCCTGAAATTGTCACCCACTTGAATAGTAGAAGCAGACACTGCAGCACTACATTACCACTGTGGTATTTGTGTTAAGTATGTAGCACTATCATTTGTAAAACTAGGCAGGTAGAAGTTGTGCTCAGCCATTCAACAGCCGCCCCATGTACACGATTTATGACTCTGTGTGCATGACCTACACAAGAGGCCAGACTCTTATATGAGATAACAGACACACATGCTGGTGACTGTCAGGTTAGGCTAACACAAGCTGACCTGTGTCAGGGATACACTCCCCAAACCTGTCAAACACTGTATCTTGCATACCCTCATCAACTGCATCAAGGTTGACTGGATGGGAAAGAAATGGCAGGGGCAACGAGTGCTGATAGCTGCATGTGTTGTGGTTAAAGTAATGGCTAAGCTTGTGAGGGACCTAGTGCCAGTACTTAAGTAACCACCTCTGTATGTATGAGCCTGTGGTACTACAGAACACCCAGATGACATGTATGAAGGCTAGCTGGCTGTGTCAAGGGGGTATGTATGCAAGGTCACATTGTCCACCCCAGTTATCCCTCACAAACTGTTGCATACATACACACCTGGTAAACATATACTTTTACACATGTACCTTGGCTATGAACAGGTCACTGTGTTTCCACTCCACCATACTCATTGTTGCTAATGTCAGCAGGCAAACAGCCTGCAGACACACAGACACCTGGAACACAAACAGGATACAGTATGTGAGACTACAGTCAGTCAGCAGTACTAACAGCAATAATGCATTATGGCTAAAAAGGTACATACACTTCGATGTGTACCCATAACTATGTCCATCAGGCAGCACCTTACACAGCATTACATTACTACACTGTACTATAATCACCCAGTGCATCAGACCCATATTAACATGTCCCTGCAGTGATGGTATGGATAACAGGTATCATCACATGCACAGGGTGTGGTGAGGGTTTGCCAGAGGCCTAGGCTGGGCCATATGGTTGACATCATGTGTGTGTGTGTGTGTGTGTGTGTGTGTGTGTGTGTGTGTGTGTGTGTGTGTGTGTGTGTGTGTGTGTGTGTGTGTGTGTGTGTGTGTGTGTGTGTCTGGAGGGATGGTGTTCAATTGGGCTGTGCAGAGGAGCTGTGTGTATCTGGTGGTGACCTGCCTGTAATAAAGATGTATGAATGTTTGTATGCACAAAATCAAGCCATGTGGTTGCCCTACACAGGGGTATGTTGGACAGGCATAGATTGTACATGGGAGGATGTACAGTTTACTGTCTCCCACCAGGGACAAGGGGACTGGTTCTGTCAGGAGTCTCACTGGCACCACCAGGCCCAAGGCCAGATGCAGTACTAATTCCCGGTGGTGACTGCTGTCTGCTGGATCCATGTCCCAGATGTGCCCCGACAGGACCATGGCCTGCTCCGTTGTGGTGTGGACAGCAACCTCCCTTTGGCACTGCTGGTGGTACTGCCACTATGAGAGTGTGAATGTGCATGGTGATGTGGACTCTCAGCTGATCTTGTTGCTGACCTATGTCCACATGGCTGACATCCTACTCCCACCTCATGCTCAAGCACAGACATTGCACAGGTGAGCAATGGCTATGTTTCACCCCACCATCTATCCACAACATCAGCATAAAAATGTATAGCATCATGAAGGCCAGTCCACCAGACCAAGCAGTGCAGATATCCATGTAGCTGGCCTGAATGCTGCTTACAATTATGCTTCCTAGGCTTCTTAGCAATGCTCAAACCAGGTATGCAGAGCTATGCACTGCTAAACATTGCTCAGTTTTAATTTCTAGACAATTAATGGATTGCACATTCATTTGTCCTTACTGACATATTATTAAGTGTACATATTTCACTTTACAAGACATCTTCCTACATGCTTTTGTTACATTACTTTGGGGTGTGACTGTACTGTCTGGGACACTGGTGTTTACATGGGGGATTTGGGTCTACTTTAATTAAACAAAAGCAGAATCCATCGAATATGAATCTGTCAAGACATAAACAGCGAAATGCGATAACGTCGAACATGCAAAACCGCAAAATTTAAACATGGAAACCACAATAGTCAGCCAACCCCACCGCCTGTAACATACTACCTATGCAAACACAACAAAAAACACATGCATACACTAACCAAAACCCTACTACTAACCCTAAATTAAAGCACCAAAACCCCACTTGTAACCCTACACTAAACCCCACATACACAACTATCTATGCACTACCCTTAACCCCTCCCTAACCCTAAGGTCCTTAACTACCACACACTTACCCTACAGAACTATACCCACACAAAGTAAATATTCCACACACATACACTTAACAAAACCCTACACTAAACCTTACATACATTACCTATCTATGCACTTACCTTAACCCGCACCCAAACCCTAAGGTCCGTAACTATCGCACACTTACCTTACAGAGCTATACCGCAGATGGGCCAACTATGACAATTCGACATTTCTGATTTCACTATTTAGTGCATTCGATGTTTCCGCGTTTCGCTGTTTACATATCGACGGATTCGCATTTGATGGATTCCGCTTTCATTTAATTAAAGTAGACCCAGGGATTTCACGTCATACATTCAGTGACACTATTTTATTATATCTCCTAAACTTATGCATTTCAGTACATTATCTGTTGCTGTCACTGTACTGCATAGGGCACTAGTAACTGGGGCTTTTATACTAGGGACTCCACTGCAAATAGGCTTCTGGTCTAGCTGGACCACCACAGTTAACATATGTCAATGTATACAAAAGACATACAAAACATTTACAACATTTCCCTATCATGTGTAAAAAGCTGAATGGCCAGAATTCGACCCCTTGCACCTCAGGTATAAGTTCTGGTGTCCTAACCATTCAGCCAGTGAGGATCTGCTGTTAAATTGCTATACACCTCTGCATTTCCATTTAAGAATTGCTGAGCACCATGCCAGGCTGTGCCGACCTGCTCAGCTATGCTTAACCTTTACATATAAATGACAATACCACTTATATCATAAAACCATTTATGTTTTTAAATCATCAAAACAAGTATTACTCATGTCACAGACCATGTTAGGGCCCTGCATGTGGGTTGCGCGAGTGGGGTTACATAGGCTTTTGTATTATGGCTGACTCAGGATTATTGTCAAAGGCTTTGGCTAGGTGAAGGTCAGCAGTGTGCAATGCACCATCTTCCCCTTGTCCATGTGTTTGTAGACCAGGTTTAACAGGCCTAATCACCTTTTTGGCAATACCAAACTGTGTTGGCTCAAGCATTTTGAGGTTGCTGATCTCCCTGTTTATAAGGTCTTTGATAATGCTGTCCATGGCCTTGCAGGTCAGGCTAGTTAGGCTGATGTGTATATGATTGGCTGAGTCAGTGGATGCTCCACCTTTGTGTATAGGGATGACAGTGGCTGTTCTCTGTGTAGATGGGATAACACTGGTGCTCAGGCTTTGGTTGACTACAATGTGTAATGGAGCTGAAAGCTCATGCCTGAGTTCATGTCGGATGCATCCAGGGATGGTATCAGGCCTATGAAGACTTCTGTGTGTTTCTTTTGAGAGGGCATTATGGACCTGCTTCTTGATGATGAGGGGAGGGGGGCAGGCGCTGTGCATGTCCATGTGTACCAATGGGGGACAGGGAAGTGATGTTTACACTTTACCTGTCTACAGTAAGTTGGTTATATCTATGCCATATGTGTATGTGGTGTGTTATTGACCACTACTACAGAGCAGATTTGAGTGTTGACTCTGAGTGTGCAGACATATGAATGGAAGGCCTAGTGATTGGCCTTAGTGGATGTGTCTAATCTGCACTCAAAGATAGCCTTATGGTAATTCACCTGTGACCTTATCTGCTTGTTCAGACCAAGGTGAGATTGCTTCCAATTAGGCACCTACTCCTTCTTGGCCCTGTCCAGCAATTATTTCCACCTATCATGTTGGTTAGGACCAGGTACAGGATATTTCCACCTGTCATAAGAGGGTTGACCAGCTGATTCAATGCATTGCCATTGACCAAGCTGAGGAATCTCTGTGCATTCATGTTCAGGTAGCATAGATCATGCACACTATGGTTGGGTAGTTAAAGTCACCCAGGAGCAGGATAGACAGTTGACTCTTGACAGATTCATCCAAGTCCAGATAGGTGTGGTGGGTGTCCAGAGTCATGGTTGGAGGTCTGTAACTAGTTATGATTTGAGTAGGTGTTTTGTCAACAGTTAACTGCACTCGAGATGTCTCCCATGTGCCATACTGTTTGGCCAGCCTGGAGGTGTGTATGTGTATGATAATGTTTAAAACTCCACCTCCTGTGGCTTTGCAGCCCTCTATTTGGGGTCTAAACATATGATGTGATGAGTAACCTGGCAAGGTTATTGTACTCTCCACAGCTGCAAACCAAGTTTCAGTGACTGTACATATGTCGACATCCTCCAGGACAAGGTACGTTTGCAATGACATGGGTTTCATGCTAAGACACCTAGCTCCTGTTAGAGCAAGACATCTGCACAAAGGCACACATCAATGGTGGGCAAAGGCTGGGAAATAGTTACACTTTATAAATCTAGCTGTAACACACTTAGTTGCTAGCAAAGGAGGATTCGCATTCACAGGAGTACTCCGCAGGATATGACATCTGACATTCAAATGTATGCTATTATATTATGACTTCAGTCTTTACTGTGTTGCCAGTGATTTGCCAGACAATATACAACTGTATGAGGCATTGACTACAAATATGAGGCAAACATGTGGTCAATCTGCAAAACTTTGGACAGTTAACAGGTATGGGCTTAGCATGTAACATACAGTTCAACACACAATTCTGTGCCTGTTTTTTACTATGCACATACCCTATATAAGTCCCTTACATTTGTAAGACAAGCATATGTATCATAGTAGCATTCACAGGTGAAATATGAATATTTACAACATCCCAGGTAGCTGGCCTAGCAGTGTCAAAGTCAGTATTGGACAACGGACACTCCAGGAGTAGTCATACATGAGCTGACCTTTGCTGGGGTGACTCAGGGGATGGAGATGTGATCTATGTCACTGCAGACAGGGCCAGCAGGAATGGCCGTAGGTGCCAGACAGCAGCATGTGAGTCCAGCAAGTCTTGTTGTGACCTAGTGTTTAACTTCCTGTTTCACATTATTGCATCCCCCCTTCTGCATTCCATTACATGCTTAATTAATTGACATACCTGTTATAGTGCTGAAGAATTTTCTCACACTAATGCAAATGTTTAGGTTTGTGTAGTTGCAGCCTGTCTTTGTGTAGATGAGTTCAGACCTGTGTTGCATAAGCAGCAGCTTGCCTTTTATAGGTAATTCTCATGAGCAGGTGGTGGCCTGTGCACCAATCCATGTCTCACACTTGCTACTTGCATCCAGAGCAGCTGTGCTGTCTTTCCATTAGCCAATGCCATAGCAACACAGTGCTATAATTAAGTCCTTCATGTGGGCCTTGCTCCTTTTCCTTGCCTGTGAGGAGAACATTATGGAGGTGTGGGGGCTACAGCTTCACAGACAGTAGGTGGAAATACCTCTCAGAACAAGAAATGTGGTGACAGCCCGACAACATGGGGGTAAAAATTCCAGAATTGGGTACAGATTGTAAGTAAGTATTGCTGTTATACACATAGATGATTGCTAGATTAACAGGGTATGTCTGGACATGCATTTTCTGTGTGACTTGATGTCTGACAGTAATATGTCTCTGACATACCTCTCAACTGTCCATGTGTCCGCAGAATTCCCAGAGGTTTGCCTGTTATGTTTGGCCTGTTCCTCAGACAGTTTCTGTTTTTGGAAATCAGTAAGATAATGTAAGGATTGTAGTCAGTAAATGTTGACATCTATTTGTGTTTCAGACATCATATCCTTCAGGGATGTTATGTTATAACAAACCCTGTAACACCAGCAACTGTTTCAGTTTGTAACACCATTATGTGAGATATGTTCCTCTTTTTGGCCCCCTGCCCCCCAAGTATTTATTTTTTATTTTTATTTTATTTATTTATTTTACATTTGTTGACCGGGATTGTCTGACTGGATACATGTCCATTTTCAGTGGAAGCCTAGGGAGAAAAGCTCCAGGTATATATTTAAAACAGAAAAACACAATTCATAGACCGGCAAGCAGGTAACAGTGCCCCTTCTGGGGCAAGCATATTTACAAAGTATGAAACCTGAGACAGTTTAGTGAAGTCCTATTAGGAGGATTTCAGCAAGGTTCATAGTGTTACTAGTTATACAATGCTAAAAGTTCACAGATTACAGTGTTATATAGTATATAATGCAGAAAATAGGAAACAACATACCGATAAAAGCAGACAGTCATAAGTTATTACTGTAACTGGAAGGAAGCTATGGAAATAGTCTGGATTGGTACAGGGGCAAAACCAGTACATCTTAAAATATTGTTTGAGGCTATTTTTAAAGTGATTGAGAGAGGGTTTGAGAGTAAGGTTGGCTGGGAGTGAATTTTAGGCTCTGCCTATAAAGTTGGCAAAAAGGGAGTCCCCAGCCTAGTTGGTGGCTTTATGTGTTTGGACCAGCAGTTTGTTGGATGACCGTAATGGCCTAGGGTTACAGTAGGGCTTTATAATGTTTTTAAGGGCAGGAGTATTTTCAGGGTGTATGAGAATTCTGTGTGCAACTATGAGCTGATTAAAAAGAAGTAGGTTAGGGAACTCTAGCCACCCTAGGAGTTTGAGGTTTTGACAATGATGTGTTATGTTTGTAGAGTTAGTGGCAAATCTGGCAATATGGTTGTAGCAATGGGAGAGTTTGCAGATTTCAGTTTTGTTCAGATTAGAGAGAATGGGAGAAGCATATAATAGAGTAGAAAGCAGGTGAGAGTGAGCTATAGTGGTACATGCTAATGGGGTTAAGAAAGGCTTGTCTCTGTAGAGTGAGCCAAGCTTTTGGTTGACAGTTTTGATGGTCTTATTAACATGCAAATCAAATTTAAGATTATTGTCTGTTGTAACCCATAAGAGTTTAGTGTGAGTGTCTGGAAAAATGGAGGTGCCATTGTTGGAAGTTATGGAGAAGGAAAGAGGGGTGGACTGGTTAGTGGGGGGAAAGAGTAGTAATTTAGTTTTGCTGTGGTTTAAGAACAGGCATTGATTTGCTAGCCAGTGTTCAATGTGTTAAATGTGTTCTGGGTTAAGGTTTGCAAGTCTGATGGGGAGGAGTTAGAACAGATCAGAGTGGAATCATCCACATATTGGATGCAATGGGCTTCAAGGATGACAGTGTGAAGGTTATTTATGAAGGTAGAGAAGAGTAGTGGACCTAAAATAGAGCCCTGATGGACTCCTAGGGTAAGAGGAAGCAGAGAAGACACTTTGTCCTGCCATAATACAGCTTGTTTTCTTCCACTCAGATAGGATGTGAACCATTGAATGGCGTGGGCATCCAAGGAAATGTTTTTTAGAGAGTGGATTAGTAGTTGAGGATTAACCATATCAAAGGCCATTGAAAGGTCTAGAAAGAGGGCTGAGGAAAGCATATTATTATTCTGATTTTGGTTTATAGCATTGGTGAAGAAGAGAAGAGCAGATGTGGTACTGTGATTTGGCTTAAAACCATGTTGAGAGTTTGCCAACAGATTGTTCTGAGTAAGATAGTACATTAGTTGTTTATGGACGCACTTCTCCATAACTTTGAACAATGGTGAGAGAATGGCTATGGGTCTATAATTGGATAGGTCAGTTGATCTACCCCCTTTGTGGAGTGGGTTAACTTGTGATGTTTTCCAGATGGAGGGAATAGTACTTTCTGTCAGGGTTCTGTTAATTAGGATAGAGAAGGGGTATGCTATGGCATCTGCAGTGTTTTGGAGATAATTAGCAGGGAGGAGGTCTGTGGATAGGATGGTTGGTTTTAATTTTTTGATTAGGGATTGGATAAGACTGGTAGAGACAGATTGGAAGTTAAAGAGGGGGTATGTAGTGGATGTGTTAGAGGTAGTGTTAGAGCATGCAGGAGTGAGTAGGTTGGCTAGGGAGTGTATAGTTTTGGTGAAAACATTATTGAAGGCACTCGCCATGTCTTCTGGTGGGTTTTGACTGGAATTGGAAGGAGTTGGAGTGGTGATTTTTCCTGGTTGAAGAAGTCTGTTAATACCTGCCTAGAACTTTTGAGGATTGTTCATATGTTTTTGTTGAAGGTTGAGGTAGTAGGGTTTTTTTTTGTCTATTAGGATGGATTTTTTAGTGTCATTCCTAAGCTGAAGGAACCTCAGCTTGTCTAGAAAGGATATAGTTGCACGCCAGTTGTCCCATGTTTTATTTCAAAGTTTGATTTTTGACATGGTTTCCTTATTAAGCCATGGTGCAGTATTACTTTTAGTTCGAGTAGTGCGTTCAGGAGCATGGGAGTTAAGGATGCTCAGGAATTTAGTGTTAAAGAATTTTACCACTTCTTCTAGTGGTAGATGTTTGAGGACTGACCAATTAAGTGATATGAGTTCATTATGGAATTTGATGGGATTGAAGATTTTATTATTTCTGATGGTTTTGTATGTAGTCAGATGGGGTTTTTCAACTTTAAGCTTAATAATGTAAGTTAGAGAGTGATCACTGAGATCATCATGGAGGAACCCAGATTTATACAAATGGGGGTATTGATTGACTAGTATCCAATCTAAAATGCTGGCTCTGCTAGTGGGTTTGCTAATCCTTGTAGGAGTGGAGATTAATTGTCTGAAACCAAATAGATGTATGTGATTTACCAGGGATTCAGCTGAGCATGTATGCCAGTCAATATTAAAGTCACCAAGGACAATGGTTTCTTGCGGATAGGTATTGGATAACCAATGGAGAATATCTTCTAGTGTGCTTATATTATTACCTGGGGGAATGTAAACACAGACAATGTTCATGGATTTGTTATTATTAATTTGAAGTTTGGTAGTGAGGATTTCTGCATTATTAAACTGGGGGCTATTGTATGGAATTTCTATTAACAGTTAGTGTGTTTTTATACATGACTGCTATCCCACCTCCCTTGTTAGCAGTATGGTCAGCTTGGTGTATGTTATAGCCAGAAGGTAAAACCTCATTATCTGGTATAGTAGGCTTTAGCCAGGTTTATGTAAGAGACATTATATTGGGAGAGTGAGCAGCTAAAAGGGCATGCAGGTTGTGAACTTTATTATTTAAGCTTCTAATGTTTAAGTGAAAGGTTAGGAGAGAATTAGTGGACCTGTTTAGGAGTAGCATATTGGTGGTGTCAATCCCACAAGTGTTATTGTCATTGGATAAGGATGGGCCAGGGTTGGGATGAATGTCCTCGTTTATTATAAGATTGTAGTGAAGCTGAATTATGAACTTTAGGATTTTGTATAAAAGTTTGGTATGTTGTTTATTCTTGGGATTGGTATTTTGGGTTCTGACAGTGTGGAACATGAAAGGGGATGTGTGGTTAAATATGAAGCGGATGTTTAGATGAACTGGTTTAATTGAAAAGTTATAGGACATAGTTTGATCTTTTGGCTAGTAAAATCCATGGTAATATTGGTTTTCGTAGGCAGTAAGGAGATAAAGACTAAGCATAAGTGGAAGCAGAGTAATTACTGTTTTATTGTATGTTAGCATAGGGTGAGGCCTATTTGTTTTGGGACACATTGTAGCTAGTTGTGATAGGAGGTAAATGAGAATTAGTGGGCTGTGATCAGGGGAGTAGCCTTTGATTATGAGTAGAATACTGATAGGAGGAGAAAGTATGGGGAGTGGCTAGTATAGTATAAAGTTAGCAGTAGTGGGGCGGGTGGGAATAGGGGACAGGGTGGGGCATGAAGTGAGCCCGAGCATAGCGACGGGGAGCGGAGCAGGACTAAACTGAGCTACAGGATTTAACCATCGGTTAAGAGAAGCTTTCTATAGTGTAGCTTCTGTAAGTAAATTGTTTCATTTGAGGTATTTAATTTTATACACTTTTCAGAATATAGTCTGTTTGTATAACTTTTATACTGTAAGTATTAAAGTACACAGAGAGTTCTGTAGCACTGTACTGTATTTTTCAGGAGGTAGAGAGGTAGGGTATATAAGAAATGCATGAAAATGGCCACGGGTTTAGCTTATTAGGTAACCATTAACCATTAACCAAGGATGTCAGGCTTTGTCCAGCTGTCTTGCAGTAAGAGGTTCAGAGGTATGATATATCATTATTTATTGACTTCACTCTTGATATCATCCCAGTGAGTTAGCAGACTCCCAGAAGTGGTATGTGGCAGTGGTAGTGGCCATAAATATGGTCCCACACCCTGGAGATTCTGTGGAAATGTGTACAGTTGAGAGTTATGTATGTCTGGCCATTAACAGACTGTCAAGATTGTGTAGCAGTGTAGTGTGTAGATGTTTGTTGGGCTGAGTAGGGAGAGTGGGAGATGTAAGTGTCATTGAACCTGCTCTGTCCGACTGACTGTGCATGCTGCTACAGTTGTTGGTGGTCTATCAGGTGTATAGTTTGTAGGGGCAGACTGAGAAATGTCCTGTAACACCTCAGGATTCCCAGTAGACTGTGACTTGGGGTAGTATATGTCGGTGTAGTGTGTGACTGGCAATCAGGATATGTTTGTTCAAACAGTTGTTATACTCTAGAGTTCAGTTGGGGTACTGGTATGTTGCTATGACTGTCGTGGAAATGGTTGTGACTGGACAATTTCTCACTGATGTCTGCTTTTCCTTACAGTGACAGCCCTGTAGTAAATGATATATTTGCAAATGCATGGGTAATTCCCCAGAGCTGATTTGGGCTAGTGTCATGTTGGTCTGACTGTAGTTCAAAAGGTGTTGGGTGAAATGGTTGGCAGCTCTCAGTGTTTTTTCTCTTCTGTTACATGACTGCAGACATACCTCTCCACTGTCCAGATGTCTAGACACTGTACAGATGCATGGCTCATATGTTTGGTCTGTTCCCCATAACAGTTGTGGGTTTCTGACAAATCACTGGGATGATGTGAGCATTGACATCAATAAATGATGACAATCATTTGTGTTTCATACCTGGAATTTATCAAGATATATGTGTTAAAACAAGCCGTGCTACTCTAGCAGACTTCTAGGCTTATAACAGCCATATTTCAAATATGTCACTATTGTTTGCCCTTTATCCCCCCACTTTGTCAGGCTTTTTGCAGATGTCTTGCAGTAAGAGGTTGAGTATATATCTATCTATATATATATATATATATACATATATATATATATATATATATATATATATATATATATATATATATATATATATATATATGTATATATATATATATATATATATATATATATATATATATATATATATGTGTGTGTGTGTGTGTGTGTGTGTATATATATATATATATATATATATATATATATGTATATATATATATATATATATATATATGATTTATGTGTGTATGTGTGTGTGTATATATATATATATATATATATATATATATATATATATATATATATATATGTATGTATGTGTGTGTGTGTGTGTGTATATATATATATATATATATATATATATATATATATATATATATATATATATATATATATATATATATATATATGTTCATAGGTTCATAGGTTCATAGGTTTATACTAGGCTATCTGCCCTAAGGCATTTATAAGCCTAGCCCAAATTTTTGTGGCTTACGCCACCCCTTATATGAAAAAATACTGTGCCCATTAGTTTGTTGTGCCTCTGTCCAGCAGTGACACAGAGATGATTCAGGGGTAAACCTCGATCTCCCATCCACAGGTCTAGATTTCTCTTGAACAGAGTCAGCGAGGTGCTCTGCCTCACATGGACCGGGATTTTATTCCACAGCATAGGGAGTCTCTGAATGATAAATCTATCCCTCCAGCACGTCCTATTTATATCTGTGCTAAGGTTTAAGTCACTTGCTTGGATTTTTTGAGGTGGAGCATGTCCATTAATTCCGGGTTGGACATGGCCTTGTATGTCAGGCACATGTCACCTCTGAGCAGACGGTATGCGACTGAATAGAGCTGGAGTTTCTTCAATCTGGCAGCATATGACAGATTTTGGAGTCCCTTTATCCTTTTGGTGAGGAACTTTTGGGGTCTCTCCAATTGCTGCAGATGTCGGGTGAGATACATCCCGAATGGGGCATTGTACTCGATCATTGGTCTGATAAGTGAAGAGTACAGGGGAACAATAACCTCACTAGATCTGGATGTGAATCCCTTCATGATCAGGTGGGCAATGTAGAAGGTCTTTCTAACCACTTTAGCAATGTGAGTGTCAAAAGAAAGGCCACTGTCAACCTGGGTCCCCAGGTCCCTGATAACCTCTTCTGTGCTTAGTGGATTGCCACCTATATGGTAGCTTGGGGTTGCCTTGTTTTTCCCGAAGGGTATGACTATACATTTTTTGGCGTTTAACTTCAGGCCATGGCTCTGGCACCAGCTATCTGTTTCCGTGAGTCCCTTCTGAAGGATATCCGTGTCTGATGCACTTTCCACTATGGCGCCCAGTTTGCAGTCGTCTGCAAACTTTGTCAGCCAAAGTCCTCCTATGTTGGCCTGTACTTCTGAGAAGTAGATGCCAAACAATAGGAGGCCAAGGACCGAGCCCTGTGGGACACCACTTGTGACCGGCTTGGAGTCTGACACAGCGCCAGCAACTCTAACCCTGTGGGTTCTGTCCTTAAGCCAGTTTGCAACCCATCTTGTGACATATGGGTTTACATTTAAGCTGGTAAGTTTTTCTACAATACCCGAGTGGGGTATTGTGTCAAAAGCCTTTGCAAGGTCAAGGTAGGCTGTATGGACTGCCTTTCCCTCATCAATGGCCTTGGTGACTGTTTCGAAGAAGTCGACCAAGTTCAAAAGGCATGATCTTCCCTTGACAAAGCCAAACTGGGTCGGGTCCAATGTCTGCAAGTCCTCTATATCTTTGTTTATGAGCTCCATTATGATCCTCTCCATAGCTTTGCAGACTAGACTTGTTAAGCTTATGGGGCTGTAATTACCAGGGTCCGTAGAGGCGCCGCCTTTGTGGAGTGGGACAACAGTTGCCGTACGCCACTCCTTGGGCACGTATCCTGTGGTAAGGCTGAGATTAAACAGCTGCCTTATGTGCGGGTTTAATTCCTCATTTAGCTCGTGTAGCACACAGCCGGGACACCATCCAGTCCCATTGATGCTGTGTTTTAGCTTTAGAGAGAGCAGCTTTCACCTGCGCATTTGAGATGTCTGGGAGGCTACACTCGGCTGGGATAGTTATCTCTCCTTTAGGGGAGAGGGGTGAAGTTTGCACTGAACCTGTCTGCCAGTATGTTGGCAATGTCTGTGGGTTCAGTGATTTTTGTATCATTTTGGACTAATTCTGAGCATATCTGGGAGTTTCCACCCAGGTTCCTAACATAGCTGAAAAAGGCCTTATGATTGTCCTTTGAATCCATGGCAATTTTTCTCTCAAAATTGGCCTTAGTTGATTTTATAAGTGCTCGTACTTTTTTACTAATAATGATCAGGGGTGACTTCCCTTTTATGGATTTTGTTCTATCATGTAATAGCTTTCTCCTCTTATTGTAAAGTTTGTTAATGGCTGGGGTCCACCAGACTGGACGTTTGCCCTTTGTGGAAAGAGTCTTGGTTTTATTTGGGATTGCCTGATCCATGCAGTCCTGGAGGTGTTCATAGAAGGCATTTGTAAGGGCTTCCGCAGCTTGGGTTGTGGTTTCCACTGGCTCAGGGGCGTTGAAGGATACCACACCAGTCTTGAGTGGTGTGAAGTTTGCTTTAGAGAAGTTCTTCACTATGGTCTTTTTTGTTTGGGGTGGGGGCGGGATGTGGATTTCCAGTGAGATTAGTTTATGATCAGATCTCACCAATGAGGGATATACTTCCGGTGTGGAGCATTTTGTCCCCATGTTTGTGACAATGAGATCTAGTATATTTTCTCCTCTCGTGGGAACAGTGACTAGCTGTTCCATGGCATTTGAATTTATGAACTCCAGGAACCGTTGGGCTAGAAAGTTAGGGCTTGAGTAATGTTCCCAGTCTATATTCGGGTAGTTGAAGTCACCCAATATGATGGTGTTTGGAGATACATTTATACCCTCCAGTGTCTTCAGGAAGGCTGTGTGGGGTTCTTGAGTTTGAGAGGGTGGCCTGTAGCATGCTACAATTTGTAGAGCAGTTTTGCCTATGGTTAGTTGCACCTGGATGGTTTCCGAAGCTTCGTGTGTTGCCACCAACCTGGAGGTGTGGGTATCCTTTATGAATATGGATACACCCCATATATATGCACACACACACACACACATACATATATATATATATATATATATATGTGTGTGTGTGTGTGTGTATATAAGTATACTACAGATATGTATTCTCCCCTTAAGTTAAATTACTGTAGTGCATGATATGTTTGTAAAAGCATTACAAATCCTTACAGCTCAGATGGTGTAGTGGTATGTTGCTGTGATTGTAGTTCACAGTGCCCTCAGTTCGAGACTTGGCAGGGATGCTTATTTTGTTGCTGGGAAGAAGAAGGGCTGATGGAGACAGTGATTATAGAACTTTTAAGCAGTTATGAGCAGGTTTGTGCTTGGTTTGCATTAAGCTAAGTGATGCTAACAGACTGCTAAGTCCTCTTAGCTTCACTTAGCACTGCTTACTCCCGCTTACACCCACGATAATTTTAATTAAAGATAAGAAAAAAGGTGATAGGAAATTGGTGAAATGAGGGCAAACAGGGGGTAAAACATTAGAAAAACCAGCTAGAGATATGCAGGATGGATGTAGGAAAGGAAATAGCTCTACATTTCTAGTGCAGCAACAGCTGTGACTGATGTTGAAAATTTGGAATTTACAGCCTCACACCCCACAGGGAGGGGTGTTGGCAACATACATTTGTAGAGTAATTTGGTTGTAGATTGATTTACGTCACTGGATATGGTGGAGAAATCTAGAGCTATGTATGGGGAAATTAATTTTTTGCAGAACAGATGCCCCTTTTTTTAAGGTGAGAGTGGGATGTTGGGGAAGGGCTGTAAGTATGTTTGGGGAGGCTGGTTGGGTAGGATAGGTTCCATCTGCAGACAGACAAGAAACTCAAGACAGCAGACAGGGGCGGTATATGACACATGAAGGGGGTAAACACCTTGGACAGAGAGGGTGATTGGTAATCATAGGTCCATGAGCCCCCAGAGGGATACAGTGGGACTGAGGTCCCCATCCATGGGCAGTCACCACTGCACCTTCATGGTCCCAAAGGTGACTGTTCTGGGGGCTGGACACCAGGGGCAGCCTGCCTCTCCAGGTGCACCAGGCAGCCCTCCATCTGGCGCAGCCGTTCATCCAACTCAGAGTGGATGGCACTGCACACCATACCCTGGAACATGCTGTGTGTGATGGGCTCATCTCTGCACCCATGCCCAGGGGGAGGGACAGACCCCATCCACTGAGGTGGTTGCACCCAAAGGTGGTGCAGGACCAGCAGAGGAGGATGTTCTAGGTTGAGTCTCAGACGTGCTGCGGCCTGGTGTCATGGCCAGATGAGATGGGACAGGTGGATCCGCTGGGATTGGCCTTCCCAAACGTGCTATGTTGTTGTGGTTTTCCAAGATATATTGGTTAGTCATGAACAAAACATTTCAAAATTAGTTATAACAGCATGTGTGGGTGTTCCAATTAACCCAAACCAACAGATTTGAAACAGTTGCATAGCAAACAGAGCACATGCATAAATGGAACAACAGTAACATTTTAACAGCATGCAAGTTACATTGACGGCAACAGGCCACCAATAATGGTATTTGAACAAGCTATGTTAATATGCAACCAATTAAAATATGAACAATAATAGAACACATGTCCCAACAATAGGTTTTGAGAACAACATACCCGTAGTATATGAATAATAATTATTGATGCAGATGAGGGGTGGGGGGAGAGAAAACAGTCCATTAACAACTGTATGGGCTTCTATTTTTCACAACAGTACTGCTCAATACTCTACACATCTGCCCTCACTTAACATCTACCCTCACTTAACATCTACTTGTGGCCCTTAGCTTTTGTAGCACATACATACATGTTAGACTGTCTTCCTGTAATGGTATGGGGCAGACTGGGAGAACTATGGCTACATTACTGGGGGGGAGCATGTACATATCAGGGTTACATACTTGACAAAGAAGGGATACCCTGCATTGATGTTGTGTCAGTCTGCTACTGGCATACTTTACCTGGATTCCTATCTACATCCAAAGTGATTGGGAGCAGTGACCACTAGCTGTGACAGCATGACACTTGAGAGAAATGTATTGGGAATAGTGCATGGTGTATGTACCTATCCTGCTGTCATTTGCAGACATAGGCTTGGACAGTGGGACAGTTGTACATGGTGTATTGGTTTATCCTTCATAGAGCTACTACAAGCATTTCTTTACCTGTATGACCTGTGGAGAATATATCTGTTACCACTATATGACTGTTTCTACAAATATTCAAGATTTCTTGAGTGTATATATGCACACATCTCAGTACCACTCCCTGGATTTGAACCACTGGGTGTACTAAAATGAACAACAAGGCTATTTCTCATCACACTAAGCTACTGGGGGATTGCTGTCTCTTGTTTGACTGTTTTCTGTCTAATACTCTGTGAGATAGACAGTCTGACCTTGTAATCCTGAGATTCCTGCATGAAAGATAGTTAGTGTACTGTGTATTAATCCTTTGAAATGATACAATCTGGAAAGCAAAGGTTAACATAAGGCAATGCAGCAGGGGACACACTATAATACATTGGACATTACTATTCAGGGTTCAGATTGTAGTGCATAACATATGTCATATTTCATTTATATGTTGTTTTACAGCTCCACAATCTACTGTTTTGCATATTAACTGGTTCTCAGAACGATCTCAGTTAATTCATGCTGCCAAAGCCATGTTTGCTGTGAAGAACCTGTACACATTCTATTTCTACAACAACATACCAGAGTAAACATAACAGTTTGTGGTTCAGGTCTTTATTGTACTTATATGATACAGAGCTTTACTACTGCATATCCTGTAGATATATATTAGTCTGGCAAACTTTTATTTCATCGTTAGACACAGAACACACTACACCTACTGGCAGTAAACAATTTACTCCTTCTTATTTATTTCATTATGTACTGCAAGGTAGATCTGTACTCACCAGCCTGTTGGTGCAGCCTTGTCAGTCTGTCGGCATGAGCCTCAGCATTTCTAGCCCTCTCCACTGCAGCTGTATGGGGGAGAAAAGAAACATTATGTCTATCACGTAGCCTAGGATTTGGTACAGCTATGGATGAGATACTTACAAACTACTGGAGCATTGCATGCCTGTGCATCTTGTATCCACTGGGCCAAGAGCTCCCCCTTCCACTGCTTTAGGTTTGCATAATGATACGGTACCTGCTCACCAGTTCGGAGGATTCCAGTGGCACTGGTGAGGTCATATGACAGAAAGTTCCAGGCCTCTGCTTTGTACTGAGAGCCCTGGTACTGGCCCTGCAGCAGTCTGTCATCATGGTTTTCTATGAGAAGCCCAACCATGACCCTGGACTCCTGAATGCCCCAGCGCTGTGCCCAAAAGCTAGCTCCCTCTCCAATACCAGACATGGTTCCTGCAGAGTACAACAGGTCATGGTTGTATTCCCACCTGTGTGGTTTAAATAAAGTCATAGTCCCACACTTTTCTGTCATTGGACCATTGTGAAAATGCTAAGCTCATCTAAGCAGTGCACAAATCTGCTAAGCTGAGTTGAACAGTGCTTAAAGGGGTAATTGCTGAGCACTGTTTAACAGTATGAAAATCCACTTAGCTGAGTTGAACAGTGCTTAAAAGGGCAATTGCTAAGCATTGCTTAACTCATTACATCCAAGTGACGCCTCCAGGTACATTTGCAGTTAACTCCTACTGACGCCTTAAGGCGTCAGATATTGCTTGTTCATATTTGCATCAATAATTCCAAAAGCATGGTATGTATAAAGTTTTAAAAAATTTCATCTTAAAGCTTATACAATGACAAACTCAACTGCATTAATATTTGACCTCTACCTAGTGCATGTAAAGAAATAATAACTGTTGCTTTTATGATGTTAATTTATATAGATATAATTTTCACATTTTCCTAAATATCTCAAAAACCAAGTAACACAGACATAACTCCTTAGTCTCATATGAAAGCTCTCAGATAAATAAAATGATGCTGACAGTATGTGTGTAACTTGAATAGTTGCTGAGATATTGTACGTTGTTTACAAAATATTACAAACATAACAGTTACTGTGTTTACTGTGATTTATATAATTTAGTTTAAGACCTAGAACCTAAAGAATATCACCACTATAAAAATAGTTTGTGCTGAAGGGTTTGCCATTTCTACTTCATTCATAACCCCATGACTCCGGAGAAATGAATATTTGTTTGAAATGTGAGGACATAATGTGATTCTGTGAAAAGGCTTAGGCTCTGCCCACTGGAAGTTACAGTGCAAAATGCCTGAGTTCCGTTGGAGAGAATGAGTTAACAGAGCACAAATCTGCTTAGCTATGCTGACTGCTGCTTAGTATTTACATGTAAGCAATGCTTAAATTGGCTAAGCATAACTGAGCACTGCTTAGCATTTTAATAGAATATCAGGATTGTAGATTAATTCATCATTACTGACATATTATGTGTATATGATTTACTTTACATGACGTCCCCCTATGTGCTTTCGTTACATTACCTTGGGGTGTGACTATACTGTATGGGACACTTGAGTATACATGGGTAGTTTCACATGTTATATGCATTCACACTTCCATTTTGTACCAGCTACACTGCCTTGGATAACAAATATCAATTACTACATAATTTAACATAAAAAACATTAATTTTAACAATGCCTTCCCATGTAAAAATAAAGTGCTTGTCTTGGTACTCAAACTGTGAACTCTTGCATTCAATGCCAGGACTCTAACCACTATGCTATCTCATTGTTAAGGATGTTAGCTATACATTTGTATTTAACTCCTATGAGATGTTTAAGCAATGCTGAGCAGAGGGCTGAAATATGCAAATCCACTCAGCTACTCTAAAACTGAACTTAGAATGAGAAAAAAAAGGAAATTAATAAAATCACTTTGATGACATGTATCAATACTCCTTGTAAGTCACAGTTAGGGCAACTTAAAGGAGACAAATAGGGACAGGTTTTAAATATTGCTCTTACAAACTTAGTACTTTGATAGAATAATAGGTTTTGCATTAGCATGACTTTTCTAAAGGACATGGAGTCTTATACTCAAATGTTTGTTATTATTTACTGACTCCAATCCTATGCTATTTGCCAGGTAGGGAAAGATATTTGGGGGAATGCACCAGAAATATGAGGCAAACATCGGGACATTTTGTGAACACCTGTATAGTTGAGAGGTTTGGCCATACAACACTTTCGCAATGCAGGGGGTATGTGACAATACCTGTCACACACCCCATGCATTTATTTAATGATCTCCTATCTATTTCAGTGCCAGTGAACAGTGTTTTACTATTTATATTTCCTTTCAGTGTCTACAGACACTGAAAAGCATTTAAACAGTGCTGTATGCCACTTTGAGAGTACAGGGGGCATGTTAGCTGTATGGGCACTACTTAAACACACCCCCTGCACTCAGTAGTGTTTATGTCGGCTTAGCATTAGCAGTAGCGTGCCTTCATGAATATGCAAGGTGCACTGCTGTTAAGGCTATGGAAAAATGGACACGATTCACTCCATGCAGGAATTATTCCTGCATGGAGTTTATTGAATCCTGAGGTTTGTGTTATTCTAAATATATTTATATTTCAACAAACTTTTGATGGCAATAGTCTCATTTAAGACAGGAAAAATGTCTGCACGTAACAACACTTGCCACTTGAGTTCTAAAAACTCAAGAAAATTATTAAATTGTTCAACAAATAAATTAGAATCAACCTTCTGAATGACCAGGAAATAAAATTTACAAAATGAAGTACAGTTAATACTGTGTCTCACTAGAGCATTATTAACATCTTTGTTTTTAACAGCCCTAATATGTTCAATTATATGGCAACCTAAAGTTCTATTTGTCTTGCCAGTGTAAAAACATTGTCAAGAACAACAAATAGCCAAGTACGTTAAGCCTAGACTTTTGCAACTGAACCTACCTTTCGGTTCAAACACAAAATCCAGATGTTTAAACGTGTATTGACTGGATAGATGAACCTACAAAACCTGCATCCATTACAAGGAAAGGTACCTAAAGAACCACCTCCCCCTTGACTGTAGTCTTTACTAACATGAGCCAATAAAAATTTTAAATTACATGCTCTTTTATATATAAAATCTGGCTTTGTACCTATGATGTCCTTAAGGTCTTTATTGCCAAGAGTAACTTTCCAATTCTCCTGAATAATAATATTCTTTAACCACTTCCTTCAAAACTCATTGGTATTGGGAAAGACACCATTTTATCACCCTTGACTCTTTCTTCCCTACTGTTCGGGACAAAACCTGATCTAAGAATAGGGGGAAATTTGTCATATTTCAAATCAAGTACTAAGCCCTATCATACCCGTAACATAGATTTCACCAATTTCAGGTCAATTGCAATACTCTCCC
This sequence comes from Protopterus annectens, assembly GCF_019279795.1. Taxonomy (NCBI): domain Eukaryota; kingdom Metazoa; phylum Chordata; order Ceratodontiformes; family Protopteridae; genus Protopterus; species Protopterus annectens. The sequence continues at coordinate 1,598,129,718 of NC_056732.1, forward strand.
CACTATCCATAATCGTGGAGAAATACATCCACACTCAGCTCCTAAATTTCCTAACAGAAAATAAGATATTATCCCCATCCCAACATGGATTCCTCCCATATCACAGTACCACAACTGTACTCCTATCATTCATGGACACTGTGACCCAAGCAAGGGACACTGGAAAAATTGTCTTCTCGCTCTTTCTCCAAAGCCTTCAACAACATACCCACCCCTTACACCTGGCAAAGCTATCCAGTCTGGGAATGTCACCCCCACTCTTAACTGGTTCTCTGATTATCTAACCAACAGACAGCAGGCCACTAAATGGATCCACTCTTTTTCACCATTCCTCAATATACACGCAGGAGTTCCCCAAGGATCAATATTGAAACCTCTCAGTTTTAGCATATTTATTGATAACGTCTACTCCACCCCCCCCAAATCCTGTAATACAGTACACAGACAACTCGACCATTATCTACATTGCTGACTGCTGATGAACTCCTAGGTAGGACCCAACATGCTTTCTCAATCACTGGGGAATGGATGAATAACAATCATCTAGCCCTTAACCTCAGCAAAACTAACCTGCTTCTATTCACCTCTCATAAATCAATCCTCCTAAATAGATCACATTTTAATATCTATTCACAAAACAAAACCTGCATTAGAGCAGTATCACAAACTAAACTTCTAGGAGTTATAATAGATGAACACTTAACCTTCGATCTACACATCCAAAACTGCATTAAAAAAATCAGAAACTAGGCGCTCTCTATATTACCTTACACCCTCCGCTAGACAAACCCTTGCACTGTCCTATTTGCTTCCTTCACTTTTATTCAGTGTCCATTTGTTCACTAACATTCAAAGCTCCTTAAAATACAAGATTGAGTCCTGTTATAACAAGGTTGCCAGGTTCGCTACCAACGAAACTTACTCCTCCCATCAGTGCATCTCCCTACGCAAACTAAAATGGCTCGAACTTCCCCATCACTTAACCTACTTGCAGTTAACCACAGCTCAAAATATCATTACCAAACCTTCCAATTGCCCATCCCTCACCTCCATGTTTACTCTCCATAAGCCCTCTCGACAACTCAGATCTGAAAATCAATTCCTTCTAAAAGTGCAAATACCCAGTCTAGCAGTTGGTCAATCTCTCTACTCATGTACCATTGCTAAAACTTGGAATTCTTTACCCAGCTCTATCAGAACTATTTCCAATCGCATACCCTTCAAAAAGTCTCTAAAACAGCATCTGTTAGCCCTATGGCAATGTACATGTGGCTACAACTACAGAGCATCTTCCCACACTAACTTTTTTCTCCCCTCTGCTTAACAGTTATGCAACTATCTCTTGCTGTCTTCACTCTACAGTATCTAATCAGATGATATATTGTACTTTGTATATTTTGTATATAATGTACACTGCCTTTGTTATTCTAGCTAGAAATTTATGATAAGATTGTATGTCTGTATTTTTTAAGTTATCTCTGTATGTATGTAGAAAATGTGATTGTATTTAAATGTCTTTTGTATGTGGAGCTTTTCTCCCTGGGCCTCCACTGAAAATGGGCACTTTTTGGCCCAGTGCACCATCCTGGTAAACAAATGCAAATAAATAAAATAAATAAAACACTTTATCAGAAAATATGACCCATAAAAATGTTAAAGTTCATAAATGTAGGATGAAAGCTACTGAAATGCAAATAATTATTGCAAAATGTTTCCTTTCTATAAATATTACTAATCTATTTTGTACAAAATCTGCAGTGAGCTCAATATCTAAAACAATAACTGTTGAACCAATACCACTAACCTCAAATTTCAACCATCTAACACTATTATTCATTTCAGATACAAATGTCTCAAAATCCTCCTTACTACCCTTCCAAATAAAAAACAAATCATCAATGTACCTCCAATAAAATGTAACAAACTTAAAGGAAGGTAAAGCTGACAAATATTGAATTTCTCACTAACACATCATTAGATTGGCAAACGAGGGGACTTCCTAAGACCCCATAGCCACACCAGAGATCTGCTGGAACATAAACTAATGTCTTTTGGCTTTTCCCGATTAGGGGTCACCACAGCAGAACTCCAGTCCGCTAATGATTAGCAGTGGATTTTTATGGGTCCAGCCCGACACCAAACCTTCAAAGAAGGCACACCCATTCATGTACGCACCTACCTACATGTCTTTAAATGTCACTCGACTGCGGGCAGGACATGCAGACTCCACACAGAAGGCGCTCCAGCCGAGAATCAAACAGGAGAACCTCTTGCTGTAAGGCGACAATGCTAACCGCTGCACCACCGTGATCAAAAAAAAATGTTATTAAGTTCTAACTCTAGTAAGACACTAATAGTTCTAACATCTAAACTCAAAATAATGTATTTCTTTAAGAATAACTCAAGAAATATTCAAATGTAAGAAAGAATAAAACAGGAGACTGACAACTGAGTAGTACTGTATTATAACCAGAGGTGCCAGAAGCTGTTGAAGATGGGGGGGGGGGGGGTGACAGGGACACTTAGTGATCTAAAAAGGGCAACATTTTTAAAACTATTTATTACCACAACATAGGTTCACTTGGAGGACATTTTAAGCTTAGCCAGTTGTGCTTGAGTTAACATTTCCTGATTGGTCTTACCTATCCCATGGCTGATAATTGTATATTAACCCTAGCGAGAATAAATGTGATCACACTATAGATAATTTAAGGGGATCCATGTAAGGGGTGCAGCATTTAGGAACTGCCTCTATCCATTAGTGGCACAAGGGGCAATCCTGGAGTACATTTTCTATTACCCATCCTTAGATCCAAGTTGCATTTGAATATGGACAGGGATGATCTTTGTTTTACTTGAATGGATAGTCTGTTCTGGATATATATCCATCCCTCCACAACATTCAATTTAGATGCCTGGACTATTTCTGATGCCATTTGACTTGCTGATGTCCAGTAGGTTCATCTGTATTAGGTCGGAGGATGCCTTGTATGCCAGACATGCCACTTCTAAGCACTCTGTAGGATACTGAGCATAGTGATAAATCTTTGAGGTGGTCTATGCAAGACCTATTGTTCAGGACTTGTATCCTTTTAGTAAGGTATCTCTGTGGGTATTCCAATTGTTGCATGGGTCTGGACAGATCCATACCAAAATGGGCATTATACAAAATGATTGACCTAATGAGGGCTTTGTAAAGGTTGACAATAACATCTCTAGATCTAGTCACAATCAATTCTTTTTATAAGCTGTGCAATATAGAAAGACTTTTTATGACTCTGGGCACATGTTGGTCAAAAGTTAGGTCACTGTACACACAAGTTCCCAAATGCTAAACAACTGGGTTAGTTCTCAGGGGGAATTGTCAATTTGGCAGTTCCATGGAGTAGATGACTTCCTAAAGGATACAATTATGTATTTCTTGGAGTTTAGTTTCAATTCATGATTCTGGCACTAGTTATTGTTTGAGACAACCCTTCCTGCATGATGGTTAAGTTATTTGGGGATTCAATAACTGCCCCTAGCTTGCAGTCATCTCAAACTTAGTTGGCCAAAGCCTTTTGGTATTTTCTTTTACTTTTGAGATGTATATGTGAAACAGGAAAAGCCTCAGCACTGAACCCTGGAGGACACTTGATGACTGGTCTCTTCCCCTATTTTGATCTCCTGCATCCTGTGAGCAAGCATTTATGCATACGTTCTTTGATTCACCTTCCTGATTGTGTTAACCTGATTATATTACATTATATTTCTTGTATAATACAGCACCACTTGTTAGAATGTGTTTTAAATGCTGGCTCTCATTGCATCAGAGGCATTGCATAACATCTTCCATGTCTACATAATTACCACAAATATTCCTGCAGACAAGCACAGCTGGGGTTACTGCTATAGAGTTTTTTAATGGGGAGAACCAAACATGTTTTGTGATTCACTGTTAAGATGCATTCTTTCTTTTATATTTGCTCTTTTTTGTTCTACCATTTTCAATTTGTGATGCTGTATTTCAAGATTTGTAAATAGACATAGCTTTTTATGGAGATATATATATATATATATATATATATATATATATATATATATATATATATATACACACACACACACTCACACACATACAGTGTGTGTGTGTGTGTGTGTGTGTGTGCGTGTGCATCCCTCTTTCTCTCTTTGTCTCTTTCTGTCTCTCTCTACACACACACACACACACGCACACACGCACACACGCACACACGCACACACACACACACACACACACACACACACACACACACACACACACACACACACACACACATAGAAGGATATATACATACATGCATATGTGTAGACACAGACACAAAACGTGCTACAACTTTATTACAACTTTATATTATAGTATAATACATTACTGATAACTTGTCATTCCTTGAATCAAAACTTTGGCAGTCAGTTACTCGTAAGCTCTAGTCTCACACATCCATTCAAGCATTTCCTACAAAATAAGTATAAATGAAAGTGAATAAATACAGGAAATGTCGATTAATTCTGACAATGTCACAAACTACGACATAAACACATTGCATGACTCTGGCATTTCCTCTCTATTACCTCTACCTTCCTCAAGTGCTCTGTCTTCACTGCCCATGTCTCTGTCCACACATTACTACTAGTGCCACCAATGGTTTGTATACCTCACTTTATAGCTTCATTTGGCAATCAAGTGTTATACATTATGCATAACATTCTGTGCTGGTAAGCTGACATCACTGCAGTTCTGGCATTGACCTCAACATTTAGGTTTACTTTCTTCCACACCACCCCTACTACAGGCTTACATTAGTTCACATTTTGCACAATCTTCTGTATTGCCTTAGTTGTCACTTTCTATGGATTTCCACAACTGATGACATGACAACTGTGCTGTCTGTATTACATTTCACCCCACATGCCTTCATTACTGTACCCCAATTCCCCTGTCATTAGCAGAAATTTTTGTTCAGGCTCTGCTTGTAATGCCAGATTGCCTGCATAGGCCACCTTCTGGCCTCTTGGCTGAAGTAGTCCATAGTGAGCATGCACAGCAGCAGGCTCAAAACTGAAACCTGATGCACAATCAGTCCCAGTAGGCACCCACTCTCTGAGTTGGAACACTGTTCGTATTTGTGTCATTGCCTCCCTGTACATAAACTGAAGAAATTCAAGCAATATCTCTGTGACTTCAAACCATTGAAGGATTGCCCAAAAAAGCTTTGTTGGGACATTGTTAAATGCTTTATACTAGTATATGAATAGCCAGTCATAGTCTATCCGCATTTCTACATTCTTCTGAAATATCTGTCTTAAAGTAAACAATTGGTAGGTTGTACTGCATCATGATTAGAGTACCAAGTACTAGTCTCTGAGCTTACTTTCTACATCTCTGCGTATTTGTATAGCAATCACACTATCCAGTCATTTCATGCCATGTGATAGGAGTTTGATGTTTCTGTGCTGCCCACGGTTGTGACTGTCAGCAGTCTATAGGCAGGCATTATTATAAGTATACATATGTAAATGCATGTGTGTTGGTGGATCTCTTTGTATTTATATGTCTATATCTATATCTATCTACACACACACGCACACACACACACACACACACACACACACACACACACACACACACACATACACACATATATATATGTACACACACAAACTATATATATATATATATATATAAGGATTCCTATTACAAGAACGAAAGTTCACTATTTTGAACGTATAATAAGAAGCCTCACTTCTGCGAAACTTCACTTTAACGAAAGTGAACTTTTGCGTAAGTGCACTTCACCGAAAACACCACAGCACAGTGGAGGACATAAAAAACAAGCTATGTCCTCCACTATGGTGCAATAGTCACGGACCTTAGGGTTAGGGCATGGGTTAGGGTAAGGGGATAGTTAGTAAAGCTATCCCCTTACCCTAACCCATGCCCTAACCCTAAGGTTTGTGACTATTGTGCCATAGTGGAGGACATTGCTATATCCTTCACTGCGCTGCAGAAGTACGACCTTGTTAGACGGGTCATGGTAAGGGGATAGCCCTATGGGCTATCCCCTTACCCTAACCCATGCCCTAACCCTAAGGTCCGTGAGTACTGCATGGGTGCACTTTCGATTAAGTGCACCTTCGCTGCAGTGAGCATTCCATGCACTATTTCTAATTAGTGAAAATTCGATCTAGTGTATGGAACCCATATATATATATATATATATATATATATATATATATATATATGTGTGTGTGTGTGTGTATAAATCCCCAAAGGTATGGACCAGCAGTCAAAAGGCCACACAAGGATAAAATGCATAAAAAAAGGAAAAGAAACCGGTGCGACCACCAGGCTGACCCGCATAAAAATAAGCTTAAATAAAACAATAGGAATAATTGGAAAATCCTGTTACTTGATACTGCTATTAAAGATATCACTGGCAGTGAACCTCAGTTGGGCTTTAAGAGAAATAAGAACCTGAAACAGCTGCTTTGTTATCCCAATAATGCCATGGACACGATATATTCAGATAGGATTGGTACATTTCCATGCAGATTTTGTTCAAGCTGTAAATATAGTTCAATGAAAAATAAGTTTATACATCCAGTTTTGGTGCGAGATATAGTTTGTGGATTGCAAGATAAACCATGTTATATACATTGTGACCTGCATATCTTGTCAAGGTTTTTACTTGAGCAAAACTGACAGATAGCTGAAGGAGCAGATCTCTAAGCACGTTAGTGAAATTTGGTTAGGGGATTTGAAAAGTCTGCTATGCAAGCATATATTTCTTTTTATGGTTTTCAAGTAGTGAAAGAGAATGTTTGGGTTGGTGATTTTACATCATGGCTAGAACAATGGGAAATAAGATGGATAGCGGAACTACAAGGATGCCAAACACCTGTAACATACCTCTTATACCCGCCTGAAGGGGCGTAGGTTGCGTACAAAGTTTTGATTGGATGATTTAGAGGCAGTGCCTGAAAGGAGATCCCTGATTTGCTATGGCTACAGTATAAGTACCTTGTTGTAGCTTTTAATGTCAGATCTGAAAAAGGGTTTACCCTGAAAGCACTTATCCTGTCATAGGTTCATAGGTGTTTACTAGGCTAATAACCACAATGGCCTTTTTAAGCCTAGCCATGCATGCCAAATCTCTGAAAAGTTCTGATACTCTTGATAAGTGTAAGCAGGGGCTTGGTAGATGAAACATTTACAAGCAGGGGTCTGGGAGATGAACCACTTACAGGTTGCCTGTGTCCATTAGATATATAGATGCCAAACCAGGGATGAATTTCCTGTTCCCCATCCAGTTGTCCAGGTTGCACTTGAATTGGGTTAGGGAGAAACTCTGCTTCACATGGATGTGGAGCTTGTTCCAGAGATGGGATAATCTCTTGGATACATACCTGTCTCTCCAGTGGGTCCTATTTATATCACAGGCAAGGTTTAAGTCTTTAGAACAGGTAGTTCTGGTGCTGTTTATTTTGCAGATATGCAGGAGGTCCATCAGAGTGGGGTCTGATAATGCCCTGTATGTCAGGCATAGGTCTCCCCTCAAAAGCCTGTAGGAGACAGAATACATGGATACAGCCATGAGGCAGTCTTCACAGGACATTTTACTTAAGCCCTGTATTCTTTTAGTGAGGAACCTCTGTGGACGTTCCAATTGTTGGATATGCCTAGTTAGGTATATACTAAATGGGGCATTGTACTCAATGACAGGTCTGATGAATGCAGAATACAGCGGAACAATGACTTCTTTGGACTTAGATGCCATACCTTTGTTTATAAGTTGCACAACATAGAATGATTTCCTTGCAACTGTAGACACATGATGGTCAAAGGCCAGATTACTCTCTATGTGTGTCCCTAAATCCATGACTACTGGGTCATCTCTGAGGGATGTGTTGTCAGCATGATAGTTACCAGTGGTGGATGACTTCCTGAATGATACTATTATGCATTTCTAAGCATTTAGTTTTAGTCCATGTCTCTGACACAAGTTGTTTGTCTGTGACAACTCCTCCTGGAGAACATTAGTGTCATTTATGCATTTCTTGGCATTTAGTTTTAGTCCATGGCTCTGACACCAGTTGTCTGTCTGTGTCAGCTCCTCCTGGAGAACACTTGTGTCAGTGTGGGATTCAATGACAGCTCCTAATTGGCAATCATCTGCAAATTTAGTCTGTCAGAGACCACAGACATTGAACTTGACTTCAGAGAAGTAAATGCCAAAAAGGAGCAGTCCAAGGACTGATCCCTAAAGGACTCCACTTGTGCCTTGCCTCTTTGTAGATGTGGACTCCTCTGTGCTAACTTCCTGGGTCCTGTCTGTGAGACAGTTGGCTATCCACTGGGTGTTGATCTTGCATTACAGGAAGTATTCTTTTTTGTGATATTTTTATTTATTTATTTATTTATTTGCACTGTTTTTTTATAGCAGTGCCTTTCTTGCTTAGGTGTTTATATCTCTGTTTTTGCTTAATTTAGTGGATTTCATAGCTACTGCACTCCTTCATCATGGACTTCCCCAGCAGTTTTTCCCTTCTATGGCCATTTCCTTTTTGCTGTTTAAAGTATTACAGGACTTTTTGCATTTGGTCTAGTCCTTTTTTCTTGCTTTTGTCCATTTGTTTACTTTGGGTCGCGTGTATGGATATTAGCAAGATTTTATTTTTGGTAGGTTTGTAGACCTGTAATACTGTTATCTCTCTTTCTCTCTCTCTCTCTCTCTCTCCATATATTAAGCATATGACACCCACAACTGTCAAGACACAGAAATAAAAGAATTCCTGAACAGCTTAGCAATTCGTTGTTAGCACAATTACATGCATATCTACAATAAAGTATATCAAATTATTGCATAGATTCAATTGCTTTCAAGTGGCACTTGTAAACAGAATATATTCCAATTTCTTTATGATGATAGGAATGAAATATGCATACTCTTGCGAATACATGACAGAATGACACACAGAAGCTTATACAGCAACACAAAAAAAATATAAAACTGCCTTATATATATGCGCACACACACACACGCACACACACACACACACACACACACACACACACACACACACACACACACACACACACACACACCAAGGAAATATGCAGCAATGATTTACCCATAAAATGCAAATAATTAACGTGTATATACAGTATATATGTCTTTAAAAAGCATACGCTAAGAAACAGAATTTATGACTTAAAAGCAAAGAAGTAATCTTATCTAATGTACCATAAAATGTACCATTACAGAGAATGTTTAACTGCTTTGATGAAAGGCACTGAAACAACAAAAAACAAAAGAAATAAAGCCTACTGTCATTCAGAATATGAAGCCGTTAAGTACATACACTGTATGAGAAGCTGAAGACAGTTATATTTTTCAGTTATGCCGTACACTGCAATTTCATGATGCTGCTGCATTTTAAATAAGACATTCTGCCTAACATCAGCGTGCTCACATGCTTAATTCTCAGTCTACACCGTAAGATCACAGTGAAAACATGACAATAGAGAAAGAAATTCAAATAACATACATTCGTGATTACCACCATGACACATGCTGTGGAATGCCCGCACAGCACAGTCTTCCTCAATGTCTTGCTCTTCCGAATCAGTACTAATAGGGCAACATTTTAAATATTGCTCATATAAATGCAGAAAGTTGCTAAAATAGCAAGATTTGCATTAGCATGCATTTTCTGAAGTGTATATGAACTCTAAAACTCAAATGTAAGTCATGATTTAGTGACTTCAGTCCTCAGTGATTTGCCAGAAAAAACACAAATTTTATGAAGAACAGACTAAAAATATGAGACAAAAATCTGGGCATTCTGCAAAAATTTGGACAGTTGAGAAGTATGTATGTGGGAAGTACAGATGATGAACAACGGATAATATGTGCCTTGTGTAATTCTGGTAATGCAGACCATCTAAATAAACTCCAACTATACTCTGTGGTATATCATCTACTCAAAGGTGATCTCTGCTTAACATACAAGGTCATGTCAAACCCTAGGCTGTTGGAGATGTTCCACTTAAAGAAATCCCAATCCTGCAGAGCCACACGCTCCAGGGATCTAAACCTTGTCATAACAATGAACGAAACATGCTGGAGGGATAGGTTCCTGATCCAGAGACTCCCCATACTCTGGAATAGACTGCCCATACACGTCAAGCAGAGCTCCTCATTGGCCCTCTTCAAAAGGAACCTTGATGATTGGATGGGAGATAGGAAATTCACCCTGGGGATCATGTCAGTCGCCCTGCTAGACAGGGGTCCAGGGAAGTAAATATTGTGGGAAGAAATATCCAGGGAATTGTTATGGCTAGGCTTATATAGGCCTTAGGGCTGATAGCCTAGTACCAACCTATGAACCTATGAACCTATGAATAGAAGTGGCCCCAGGACTCCTTTGGAAATGTGGAGGAGATAGTTTGCAGTGAGTATAGAGTGTTGCTTACCTTTATCAAAAAGAGGCAGTTTCTAAGTCAGTTATTCTATCAACTTTCTAAGTTTGCTAAGAGCAACATTGAAAAATTGCCCCTATTTTTGGCCTTTGTCCCACTTTTACTTATTGCTTTGTCCAGATTTCTTGCTCTAAGAGGTTGAGAGGTTTAGGCTTAGAGTGGTGCTTACCTATACTGAAAAGACCCTATCAGAGTGGCAGCTTCTGAATCAGTTATTTGTGAAAGTCCCAAACTTGCCAGAAGCTGATGTGCTACATAGAATATGACTGACACTAACTGAAGCTTTAGCTAGATCAATGAATGTGGCACTAATCAAAGAACCTAGGTTGAAATGAGTTAGCATTCATAAGTGTCAGCACTTTGGTTTGTGTTCTATGGTCCGCCTCAAAGACATGCCAAGGGGTTGAGAAGATATGTTTGTACACATACTCATTGGCTTGGCTGAACATTGCCTTTCTGAGTAGTTTTCCAAGGTGGGCAGGGAAAGGAGGAAGATAGGTCTGTATTCAGAGTTTGATGAGAGGAAGAGGTTTGCAAAGTAAAGATTATGATTACTAGTTTCCAGAGAGATGAGAATGGGTTTTCTGTAAATGACTAGTTGAACAGGTTGCAGAATAGTTTGGCAATGTCTTCACAACATATTTAAGGAGCCAAGGATAAAGGTTGTGACATCCTGGACATTAGGAATTTGCTCTAAGAGTTTAGTGGTTTGCATAAAGGATTTTTTTTAGGTAAAAGGGGGGGGGGGTAAGATCTTAGCGGTCAGGCTTGATGGTGCTATTAGTAGAGAGGGGGATAAGGAGTTGAATGGGTGGGAAAGTCTGCTGTGCTGAAGGACAGGCTGGAGGTTTTGTTTCTACAAGTAGCTTTATTTTGTGGGTTTATGCTGCAAGTTTATTTATTATTTATTTTATTTATTTACTTTTGTTTACCGGGAAAGTCTGACTGGACCAACTGCACATTTTCAGTGGAGGCCCTGGAAGAAAAGCACCATTACATAGATACAATTAGTAATAAAGTTACAGTGGTAAAATAAGATGGAGGTGAAATGCACTTATACATAGAATACAATACTGAATGAGTTACAGTGATAAGGCAAGAGAGTGCAATATTCAATGTGTATTTACACAAGAGAAATAACAGTGGCCAATAGGACTGTAAAATATTTAAACGTTAAAAGCAAAGATTTGTAGAGGAAGATGAAGTACTCAAACAATACGGTAATGCAAGTCGGACATAAGATGGAAAAAAAGAAAGATTGTCTGTAAATAAATTATGTGACATGTCATTAGAGGTTATTTGCAGAGTCATGACAAAGACGGTGGACTCCTATACATCCGAGTAATGCCTTTATACAATATGTATAAGCTGAACATATGATGTTTGAATTCCCATAGGGGAACACTTGAAGTAAAAGTGCGTGAACGGAGAGATAGGCAGAAAAGGAAGAAGCTGGGTAGAGGTTGTAGATCAAGAATACAGGAAAGGCATAGCATGGTAATAGGATAAAGAAGGGACCACAGTTTAGCCTGGCTTAGAGCAGGAGTAAAGCCAGGTAGTGGTTAGGTATTCCTTAAGAAGTATTTTGAATTTGGATGTATTAATAGTATTAAGTATAATGTGATTTGTGACAGACGAGTACCAGTAAGAGTGAAAGGGAAGGTCTACAAGAGGGTAGTGAGACCAGCTATGTTATACAGGTTGGAGACAGTGGCACTGACAAAAAGGCAGGAGTCAGAGCTTGATGTGGCAGAGCTGAAGATGTTAAGATTTACACTGGGTGTGTTGAGGATGGACAGGATTAGGAATAAGTATATTGGAGGGTCAGCCCAAGTTGGAAGGTTTGGAGACAAAGTCAGAGAGGCAAGATTACATTGGTTTGGACATGTGCTGAGGAGGGATGCAGACTATATTGGGAAAAAGATGTTAAGGATGAAGCTGCCAGGAAAAGAGGAAGGCCTAAGATAAGGTTTATGGATGTGGTGAGAGAGGATATGCAGGCGGTTGGTGTGACAGAGCAAGATGCGGAGGACAGGAAGAAATGGAAACAGTTGATCTGCTGTGGCGACCCCTAACGGGAGCAGCCAAAAGAAGAAGAAGAAGTAGTATTAAGTATAATCTGAGGCATAGACTTCCAGGACTTAGACATTTTGTTGGAGAACAGTGAATCACCATGACTATTACTGGATTTAGTTACTTTCAGTAGGAGTTTGTTGGTGGATCTTAGGAATCTACAGTTGGAGTGGGGGCTGAACTAAGTCCTTGAGCACTGGGCAGGTATCAGGATGGTGAAGGATCGAGTGAGTGAAAGTTAGTTGGTTAAAGGATAGAAGATTAGGTAGTTTCATCCATTTTAGTTGGTGTACTGCTGTGCAATGGTGTGATCTATAGGGAAGGTTTGCAGCAAATCTGGCAGTTTTATTATAGCAGGATTCCTGTTAGTTTCGGTCTGTTTTTCTGAAATTAGAGAACATTGGTGAAGCGTATTAGAGGGTGAAGAGTAGATATGTTCTGGAGATGGAATGTCTGGTGGTATCAGATAGGAATGGCTTGAGTCTGTAGAATGTGCCTAACTTAATGTGGATCTTTTTGATAGTTAGAGCTAGGTGTTTGTCTCATTTAAGACTGTTGGCAATTGTGACCCCAAGGATTTTGGTCTGATCGACAGGTTCGATTGCAGTTTTATTGGAAGAGTAGATAATGAAAAGAGAAGGTGATCAGGTGTTTTGCTACTGGTGAAGAGCGTGAGTTTTGTTTTATTTGGGTTGAATACAAGTTTGGAGTCTGAGAGGTATTTTTGATGTCTAGGAGAGACTGTTGGGTTCTTTGTAGGTGTTCTGGCAGGGAAGGAGATGAACATATCAGGGGGGAGTCATCTGCATATTGAACAATGGTTGCATGTTGAGTTATTGTGCAGAGTTTGTGGGTGAAAATGGTGAAGAGCAGTGGACCAAAAACAGAGCCTTAAGGTACGTTGACTGAGACAGGTAGTAGGGTAGAGAGTTCGAATTGCCACTTAACTGCCTGTTATCGGTCAGTTAGGTAGCTGATAAACAAGGAGAGGGCTGGTTGGGAAAGATTTAAAGATGCTAGCTCATTGAGAAGTTTGTTTCCTTTTGCCTTTGTTGTAGGATTAATATATAGAGAGAGGACAAATGATTTGTGAGTTTATTTTCTATCTGCATTCTCTTTGTTTTAGTATGGAGAGAAGATCTGCAGACATCCGGGATGCTTTATTTGATTTCAGTAGTTGGTGTGCAATTGGAAAACACTGCTTTTGAAAATGCTGAAGTTGATTATATAAAAAAAAGGTTGTTGAGTCTATATAGGGGACTTAAAGAAGGTTGTTCACTTATTATTTTGTATACTACCCCCCCCCCCCGCCTGTTGATTATCTATTCCTCATCTAGCCAGTTGACCAATTCCTTCCCCATCACCAGGTGAGGGTTAGCTGAGATGGGGCATATCATTAAGACAAAAACAAGGGTAGTTTGAGATTTTCATGCTTCGGGTCTGTAACCCAACTGTATATGTACTGCACCACCTGAAGGTGCAGCATTGAAGGCATGTCACTGACTTTTGTGGGTGATGTGACCCCTCAAGAAAGGGGGTGATTTCTAGAAATTTGTTGGGCCTGGTGGGTTCAGTTATTAATTTATCAGCTGATAGATGATTATGGTCAGACAGAAACCTATGAAGATTATGCTTGGCAAGGCTTAGAAAGTGGGTGTTTGAGCCAGTATACCTTCATTTCATCATAAGGAAGTTGTATGATGCACCAAAGTGCAAAAATACAACCTCCATGTCTGACAAATGTCGACTGCCACTGTTGCGAATCCAAATGAGTGAATGCACATTGGCATTCGCTCATTTGAATTCAACATTTCAGGTGTAGATCACACTACAGCGAGGATCGGGAAATGAACCCTTTCCCTTACTGTAGTGCGATCTCAGAGTTTGTATATTAAAGTAGTGGGGGGTGGGGGAGGCACAGCCCCCCATGTGGGGGTGCAGGGGGGCTTGCCCCCCTGCATAATGATGTTTGGAGACATTTGGAAATGTCTCCTGACATTTACTGTTGCGTTGCATTTCGAAAATGGTCGAATATGATTTTCCAGATTACCATTTTTGACATTTTTTTTGCGATATGTTGTGTTTCAGCATTTAAAGTCACACAATAGTGCGATCGTACAAATGCCTTTCTAACAAATTAAGGTATACCGTTTGAGCCATATGGAAGGATAATGTTACCCTTGTTCTTGATGGGGGAGCAGAGTAATTCACTGAAGTTGTAAAAAGGCCAGTTCTGAGATAGGAGGGTGCTAAAGTTATAAAATAATTATAATGTCTGTGCTGAGTTTATTGCTGGATGTGGAGATGAGGGAGCATTGGTAGCACGTTTTATTTCTAATAACAAGCATCTTCCACACATTTTTGATCAAAGGAATGGATGGGAAGATGTACAGACACATTGAATTGACTGTTATCTCTACTTACCATAAAAATTAAGCGATAGGAGACACACAATTTGGATTCACAACGTCACATGAGTTTCCCTAGGAAGGAAATCAACTGAAAATGAAAAACACAGAGGAAGAAGATGGCAGAATTTCTGAGCTTTCTTTATATCACAGTAACTGAAGCTTTTTTCTGCCCTTAATGAATATCTTATTAAAACTCTGGGCTATGACTATAAACTGGATGAAGTCAGTTCTCATGCAAACTGATATATACTAGTGAATACTAGCCAATCATGCACCAGAAGCTGTTTTATCCCTGCTATATCTGTCAGACATCATCTCAGGGTGTTACATGAGCAGTGCTAGGATGCTAAGATGACTGAATTTTAGGTGAGATAGATAATGCATACTTAAGGGAAAACTTTAAAATAAGTATCAAATATCTGTCACAATATGTATCACATTATGTATCTTATATTAATTTTGTACTGTTATAACATTGTGATCTGTGGAGATTTTCTCCCCAAGCCTCCACTGAAAACAGGCTATTTTAGGCCCAGTCGGACTTTCCTGGTAAATAAATGGCAATAAATAAATAAATATTGTAATGCATATCATTAATTGTTTACTGCACTGTTTAAATGGGTGACACATGTTCGCTTACAATAGCTAGATATTTGATAACAACTTACATGTGCTGTAGTGGACCTCAATTATTGTATTGTATTGTATACACTTAGCCTATTTATCTGTATTGCTCATTTGTGTATGTGCTATTAGTTTACATTTTTATCAGGTCACATTGTACCACAGCTCTTAACATTGCTGCCTCATAGTGCTTTGTTCTCTAGTTTGTGTCTCAGCTGAAGTGCTTCCTGAACAGAGTACACATGTCTTTCCCGTGTTTTGGGTTTTTTGTGAGTGCTCAGGTTTCTTATCCCTCAAAAATTGGGTAGGTGACATGCCAGTACTCCAAACTGTGTACTGTTCATGTATAAGCATGTCCTTTGACAAGCTAGTGCCTGTCCAGTATTATTTTTTTATGTCTTCGCCCATTGCATGATGGGATGTTTTTGACTACCTTGCTACCTTGAATTGGATAAACTAGGCAAATAGGGAATGAAGAAATAATAATAAATATTTATGTAATGTGGTCCAATCTCGCCACATTCTTAACTGATGGGTTCGGAGCCGAGAATCGGCTCTGACTCGGCTGCTATTTACTAGCTCGAAGTCTCTGATTGGTTGGGCTAGCCCTAGTATCCCAAGATGCACCACGCCCAAACCCCCAGGTCTCGTTTGTCGCTCGTAGAGTACAGACGCGGTCTCGAGCTTGGCTGTGGCTAAGTACCTTATTTAAACTATTTTTCTTAGTTTATTCTGTCTATTTTTCTGTCAAAAGCTGTTCTTACAGCTACGTTCAGTGTATTCTGTGAGTTGCGACTATTTTTAGTCAGTTTTTTGTTTTTGTGGATTCCTTGTGTTTTCAGCAGGCTAGGCCCATTTAAATTAGAAGGCCTTAGCCTCTCCTGTCTCTGTTACACCTGTAGGGGCATTTTGAGTTAGCGCCCCTTCCTTTATTTATTTTGTTTTTTTATAGAAACCTTGTTTTTCACGGGCTAGGCACGTTTAAGTTAGAGGGCCTTAGTCTGTTAAGTCTGTTGGGAATTCAAGTTAGAGTCCCTCCCCCACCCTTCCTTACCTTGTGTGTGTGTTTTATTGTATTGCCATGTCAGGCAAAGATCAGAAAGAGCATAAGCCTTCTGGCTTCAAAAAGTGCACCAAATGTTCTTATAAGATGTCCTTAATGGACGGCCATGACATCTGTGTGTATTGTTTGGGCGCTATTCATTTGCAAGAATCTTGCAGTGTGTGTGTCACTCTTTTAGCTCTAGAGTCTTGCAAGAGAGGAAAAATAAATTGATTCTCAGGGGCCTTGTCAAACCTGCCTTTGAAGAAGCTTTGGAGTCGTCTTCCTCTAGTGGAAAGTCCAAGTCTAAACCAAAAAAGAGATCTCCGGCTCCGTCTGGTTCATCGGAGCCATCAGAGAAAATAATGAAGACTGCTCCACCTTCCTCGGCTCCATTGGCTTTGGAGTCGAAGGAAGGGATTTCTGTGTCTGAGTCGACCTCCTCTGCTCTATTGTTATCGGCACCGCAGGAGGTTTCTATGACACTGGAGCCGGCTTCGGCTCCAATCCTCTTGGAACCGATTCGAAGCCTTTCTCCTAGCCTAACCTTGGATCCTCTGGGTAAGAGATCTCGACCACCTTCTGTGTCCTCCAAGTCTTCCAGGTTGTCTGATTTGGATGTGGACAGGATGGTGCAGAGGCTCCTTCAGGCTCTGGTATTAGCCAGGTTATTTTCCGCTCCAGCCCAGTCGGCTCCGAAGCCTTCCCTCTTGTCATTTCTGACTATTCCTCCTCCGAGCACTCCTGTGTCATCGGAGCCGGGGTGTTCTGTATTGAGTGGGGTCCTGAGGTCAGCTCCGATACCCCCGTTAAGCCTATCAGCTCCAACCTCAGCTCCAACCTGTTCGATTCCATATTCTGGTTTTGGCACTCGGGTTTCCTCAGTCAGACCCGAGGGGGATACATCGGGGCTTCATCCCTCGGCTCCGAGTCTCCCTCTTGGTGCCTCGGCTAGGGGAACCCCTTCTCCGATTGTGGTTTCAGAGACGGGTCGATCCTTGGATTCTGGTGGACCTGCATTTGAGACCATGAGGAGAGCACTGGCCAGGTCTTCAGTGACTTCACTCAAATCAGCC
Organism: Protopterus annectens; assembly: GCF_019279795.1. Lineage (NCBI taxonomy): Eukaryota > Metazoa > Chordata > Ceratodontiformes > Protopteridae > Protopterus > Protopterus annectens. The sequence continues at coordinate 1,598,147,445 of NC_056732.1, forward strand.
ACTCCTTCCCTCGGCACTGTGGCTGGAGCCTCTGACGCCCCCTTATCAGTGGACAGTGGGGCTTGAAGGCCTGAGGATACTTCCATGTGTGGTCCCCAGCCTTCTGAGGGCCCTTCAGATTCCTCGCCTGAGGAGCCTCCCAGAAAGAAGTTGCGCAAGAGGAAGCACGTTGACTCCCCAAATGAGTCCATCACTTCTGATACCGACCTTGATGATGCAGAGGGGTCCCCTAAGTCACCCTCTGATGAGGTCTCATTCTCCGATATTCTGGAAATTTTAAGGCAGAGAGGCGACTGGCCTTCTAAATCCCCAACTGAGGATGAGCCGGTCCTCCTCAAAGCCTTTGGTGCCCGACCTTCTGCCTCCTGGGTTTCTCCACCCTTCGACGAATTGTTAGACCTTATTTGTTAAAGGGTGTGGGAACACCCTGACTCCATGGAACCTGTGCCCAGCTGCCCAAACAAATTTCTGTCGGCACCCCCAAAGAAAGAGTTCCTAACTAAAGGAGTTCCTGTAGATGCCATGGTGGTAGCATCTGCCACTCAGCAAGAAGTTGCAGAAGCTTCTGCTTCCATTCATCCTCCTAACAAGGAGTCCAGGAGTATGGATCGGTATGGGAAGAGTACCCTGTCTTCAGCGACCTTTACTTTGCGGTCGTTGAACTATCTTTGCCACTTCACTAGACTCCAAAGAGATCTCCTTAAGGAATTGGGAGATACCCTGTCGGGTAACTTGCCTGAGGCACTGAATCAGACTGTCAATGCCCAGCTGTTTACCCTTTCCTCTATTGTCAATTCGTCCATGAGGCTCATATCCTATGCAGCCGAAGGGGTGGGTAGGGCAGCTAGCTCAGGCGTAGCCCTCAGGAGGCAAGCCTGGATGCACCTGTGTCACTTTGCGGAAGCCTTCAAGTCTTCCTTCACGGACACCCCCTTCGATGGGTCCTCCCTCTTTGGACCCAAAGTGAAAGACACTCTCACCAGATGTGAGCAGGAGGGTATGACTTTGTCTGCCATAGGGGCCCGTTTCTTGCCTCCCTCTAGGCCTTATCCCAAGGCATGGAGGGGAGGCAAGATGTGGTTCAGGAAATCTCAGAAGTCTTTCCTGTCGATCATGGTGACCCCCCCTCCAGGGGCAGAGGAGGGGGGAATTACTCTGGAAGGCACCGCCCTAGAGGCAGAGGAGGCCCCCACAACTCAGGAGACCATGGATCATTTTGTGGATCCTCCTACCAACATCCCTGAGGGACTGCCCGACTGTGCTGGAGCCAGTCGGGGGCCGTTTTTAGAGGCATCCTCAAGCCTGGGAAAATATCACTCAGGATCAATGGGTGCTCCGAATAATTAACGGAGGTTACACCATTCCCTTTCTTACACTCCCTCCCCTATCCCAAAAAATCCCAGACATTCCACCCAGTCAAAGGGATCAAGCAGCACTAGAGGTTTCGAAGCTGCTGGAAAAAGGAGTCATCCAACCAGTCCCTTCAGACCAGATCGGATCAGGAACTTACTCAAGATTATTTTTGGTACCAAAAAGGACAGGGGACCTGAAGCCCATTCTGGACCTCAGCCTTTTAAACCGATTTGTACTGAAGTCCAAGTTCCGAATGGTCACTCTTCAGTCCATTTTCCCCTTATTGGAAAAAGGAGTATGGATGTGCTCCATCGATCTCAAGGATGCCTATTACCACATAAAGATAAACAAGGCATCCAGGAGTCACCTACACTTCTGGCTGGGTGCCAGTCACTACCAGTTTTGTGCTCTGCCTTTTGGTCTCACCACAGCCCCCAGGGTGTTTACCAAATGCTTAGTAGTGGTGACAGCTCACTTGAGAAGTCAAGGATTCCAGGTTTTTCCTTATTTGGATGACTGGCTTCTCACTGCCCCCTCCAGGCATCTACTCATTCGAGCCACGAGGGCTACTATCACATTGGGCCAATACCTAGGGATTACCTTCAACTGGGAAAAATTTGTGTTGCGGCCATCACAGCATGTTGCATTTATCGGCGCAGAGCTAGACTCTGTCCAAATGAGAGTCTTTCTTCCAACAGAAAGAAGCAATGTGCTACAGGCTCAAGTGTTAGCCTTACTACCCCTCAAGAAAGTCCAAGTCAGACTTGCTCTTCAACTACTAGGGTCCATGGTGGCTACCATCATGCTAGTACTGCTAGCCAGGCTACATATGCGGATCCTCCAGTGGCTGGTCTCGGTCCAGTGGTCCTTTCAGGAGTTTCTTCTGTCTTATCCCATTCTCATCACGGAACAATGCCGACAAGACCTATGTTGGTGGCTTCAGTCATCCAATCTAGACATAGGGAGACCTCTGAGCCCCCTGTCTCCTACTGCCACAGTGACCATGGACGCTTCCCAGATAGGTTGGGGTGGCCATTATCTGGGCAGAATGGTCCAAGGCACATGGCAAGATCACAAGGTAAATTTGCACATCAATGTCCTGGAAATGAGAGCAGTGCTTCTAGCATTGCAAGCACTTCAGAGCTCTTCCCAAGGGGACGATTGCTATTCTTTCCGACAGCATGTCAGTCATGTGGTACCTAAACAAGCAGGGTGGAACCAGGTCCTATCCCCTTTGCAGAGAGGCCATGAGAGTGTGGAACTGGGCAGTGTCTTCCCAGCGCTTTCTAGTAGCAATGCACATTCTGGGGAAGTCCAATGTGATAGCAGACAGGCTAAGCAGAGCTATTCTGATGCCTCATGAGTGGTCCTTGAACAACCGAGTTGCAACTCAGATCTTCTTCAGGTGTGGTCAACCTTGCTGTGACCTGTTTGCCAGCCCCCTCAATGCCAAGTGCAGGAGGTACTTCACTCTGCCCCCCCCCGTGGGAGCCACCCAGGGATGCTCTAGTCCACGATTGGCCCCCAGGTCTGCTCTATGCCTTCCCTCCATTCCCTCTATTATAAAGAGTGATTCAGAAGGCAACTTCCTTGGGAAGCAAGATGATTCTTATCACACCATACTGGCCTCATCAAGTTTGGTTCCCCTTTCTTCAGAAGTATACAGTGGACGGCCCTTGGACTCTGGAACCAGCACCAGACCTATTGACTCATCAGTCAGGTCAGTTCCATCCATCCATACGAACCCTCAGGTTGACAGCTTGGCTGCTCCACTTCCATCCTTAGTTAGACTACATTCCTTTTCACCTGAGGTGTTGCATATTCTGTCATCCTCCCACAAGTCGTCTACCAGAAAACTATACTCTAGCAAATGGAAAAGATTTGCTATCTGGGCTGAAGCACACAATCTAGATACCTTCACAGCCCCCTTGTCGGTGGTATTAGATTTTTTGGCTATGCTCTTCAAACAGGGTTCTGCTACCTCCACTATTAAGGTACAGCTGGTGGCCATTTCTAACATTTATGTCTCACATGAGCCTTCCCTTATGGGCCATAAACTCTGTAAAGCCTTCCTGAAAGGAGCCTGGTTACTCCATCCGCCATTGTCACAACCAGTTTTACCTTGGGATTTAAGCTTGGTGCTTCAAACCTTAACTTCTACCCCCTTTGAATTGGCTGACACTTGTGAATTAAAATATTTGTCTTGGAAGACAGCCTTTCTGGTCGCCATTACTTCAGCCAAGAGGGTATCGGAGCTTCAGGCCCTTTCCATAAAGCCCCCTTATTTGGTCTTCCATAAGGAGAGGGTTTTCTTGAGACTCAACCCCTCCTTCCTTCCTAAGGTATCTTCTACCCTTTGTCTTCACCAATCCATTGAGTTACCAGTTTTTTTTCCAAACTTTTCAAATGAAGCGGAATTCAAATTCCACCAGTTGGATATTCATAGACAACTAAGGTTTTATTTGCACAGGACACAACCCCACAGGAAATCGGATCAGTTGTTTGTGTCCTTTTCAGAGAACAAGAATGGTAGCCCTGTGACTAAGGGTACTATTGCTAAATGGATTAAGGACTGTATCTCCTTTATTTACGCATTAGCAGGCAGAGATTTACCTTTCCCAGTTAAGGCTCATTCTACCAGGGCTATGGCTGCATCAGTAGCTTATCATGCTAGGCTCTCCTTGGATGACATCTGTGCTGTGGCCACCTGGTCCTCTCCACACACCTTTGTTTCTCATTACAAGCTTGATGTGGTGTCTAGAGACCGGGCTTCCTTTGGTTCCATGGTGCTCAGGAGTATTGTCAGTGAGCCTCCCAGAATGTAGGTGCTAGGGACGCTGTCCCATCAGTTAAGAATGTGGCGAGATAGGACCACATTACATCAATTAGTTATGTACTCACCATAACGTCAGATGTATGTGGTCCATCTCGCCTACATTCTTACGTACCCGCCCACTGTCCCCCGACCTGTTGGACTTGGAGGAGATTATGTTCTTAGAACATTCTGAGGATGTTATTTTTTCTCTCTTCCTGCTTGTGTTATTTCTAGGAGGTTGTGTATGTCACTCTGTTATATTGTTGGCAAACAAGATCTGGGAGTTTGGGCGTGGTGCATCTTGGGATACTAGGGCTAGTCCAGCCAATCAGAGACTTCGAGCTAGTAAATAGCGGCCGAGTCGGAGCCGATTCTCGGCTCCGAACCCATCAATTAAGAATGTAGGCGAGATGGACCACATACATCTGACGTTATGGTGAGTACATAACTAATTGTTTACATTTATGTGGTTGAGACACTGAAATGCCAAGCTAACAAGTGCCCCCCAAATCACTGATATACATCTGATTGTCATAGTTGTACTAAACTCCTCATTCACTGAAGGAAATGGTCAATATCCACTCTGTCTGTGTAGTCATTTTGATAAGTGTTTTATAGTAAATATTTTTGTTTGTATGTTTAATTCTTTATTAAATAGTGAGATCGCTCTTCCTAGACTTAACAAACTATTTGATGCAGTTTTCCATTCTACTCAATTCCATGCTTATCTGATATACGAATAAAAGCCCAGAAGCTACAACATGGTTTCACATCTATTTAAAAGGCCATAGACAGTATGTTGGTCTAAAAGACTGTTCCAGACAGAATTAATTGAATAAGGGGAGCCACAAAGTTTAGTCCTGGGCTCCATATTATTCAGTACTTTTGCCAGTAGTATACACACAATGTCTCACCAAGCTTAGGTGGAATTTGAAGAAATTATTTATTTATGCATTAGTGGATTTATTAAGGTAAATCATTTTACAATTATAAATTGTATTTACTACCATTCACAGATTGCAAGTCTAGGTTGTCTGTATATTGAGATTATAGGTAATAGTATCAAATATTTAAGTTCTTTCCTTAGGATGTTGTAAATACAGCTGAGTCATATCTAATGAATGTGTGTTAGAATGGAAAATGCCTTAATACATGTAGTTCTTGAAAAGTGCATTTTGCCTATTTTTTCACTGGAGCTTTTCTGTTTTGTGCATGTATCCATCTGTCTGTCTGTTTACTGTAGTGACTATTTTTGTTTAAAAATTCACTCAAGCTGCAATTCATATAAAACAGAACAAACACAAGCTTTAAAGTCCTTCTATCTCTTCTCTTTGGTCTTATCAGGGCAGTTTTAGCATTGATAAGCTGCTGCTTGTTTTCAGATAACATTCCAGGAACATTGCAAAGTATATGAGATAAGCCAGTGGTGCAAGACTAAACCCACTGGATCAAATATGATGGAAGTGGAATACAGTCTGACTGCCTCCCCTCAACAAGTTATGCATCCCTTTCTGTTCTATCTGTGCCACAATGTAGCCATCTGCTTTGAGAATGTACCCTGCACTACTGTGCGCTACTGAACATGAACGTTATTTCCACTATTCTGGCACTATCTGTGAAGTAATGTTTTATTTCCATGCTTGACAATAAATGTGACCCATAAGTAGAACCTTTGAGATTCCTCTTCTACACAAAATTATCTAAATTCTGGGGGGTGCTGTCTTGAAGGCTTATTTCCGATTATATCTGCAGTATGAAAACTGTAAACTTTAAGTTAAGTTTAGGTGGGTAAGTTTTACATAGTGTGCCTCTTTTATTTATTTATAGTACTGTTTTTTTATATATCCTTATATTTCTACTGACTCTGTTCCTGTTGATTTCAATTTTTTACTTTATGTATTTTAGCATCTTTTGATTTTTATTTTTACTATTTAAGTTTTTATTCATTCAATCTATCTTCCTTCTGTAAACTGTCATTCTTATGGTATGAGCCTGAGTATCAAAATTTCGTGCAGTGATACTTTTTCCTCTGTGCTCATCTGTGTGACAATAAAGTTAGCTTTGACTTTGACTTTAACTACAAAATGTGGGAAGACTGATGGGAGTTCCAATTACTGCATTTGCTGCTTGAGACCTTTAAAACAGAGTGCTTAATGAATTTTGGGAAGTAAATGCCAATATTATCAGTGAGGTAAGTAGTAGGTAAGAAAAAAAAAAGAACATAAAGAAGAAGTACATTTTGAAGTGATACTGTTTAAGTATGTAACCACTTCTTAGAGATGCGGATGTATTTTTGGTTCAAATCACATTTTATGTTAGAAGTTCCTGATTCATAGTTGCAGAATAACAAATACCATTTATTAGTTGCCTAAGCAAGGAATGTTTGTCCCATAAAAGAAAAAGTACAAGATCAGTGACCATTTGACATGTTGGGATGCACTAGAAGCACTCCTGAAACATGGATACTGAATGGTCAAAAAACAGACCTATATACTAAGTCTGAGATGCCATTTCCAAGAATATTCCCTTTTCTCTGAGGTATGGCAATCTCAGGGTTGCTACATTTGTTTGGGTGTGTGGGTATGCAGAGGCTTGCACCCCTGCAAAAATAAAGTTTAAAGGAAAAGGGAGGTATTTGAGATTAAACAGTGCAGTATTTTGATGGCATACCTTTCGGCCTACATGATCTGCTGTAAGCTGCAGGTGTAATTATCCAACTGTTTATTTCTCTCCCTTTATAAGCATAGTTACCCTTGTCAGTTGTATTCATTAATTCCATCATTGACTTGGATTGTGCTTCCTCCTTCAATAATATGTTTTAATTATTCCTTATAATTTTTAAAGTATTTCCATTTCTTCCGTGAGTTACACATAAGTTCTTGCTTCTATAAACTGGCAACCCACATGGATTTTGTGGATGACTTTGAGGTCCAAAGTTTTTGTCAAAGTCCTATTGTGTCTCATTTCTACAAGGCTGTCTAAACTAAGTTTTTATGACTTATTGTTTTTTATGCCATCTATGATCTCTGGTCTCTAGCCCCTGGTCTATTATGTATTATTTCATCACTGTCCTGGTGGTGGTGGTGTGAGTACCGTGAAGGTAATATAGCTAGGATCCATCTTGTAGAGGGTTATATCACTCATGACCTGTGTTTTCCTGTGTAGTCATGTGCAGTGCTAGACCCAGAATGCTTGTGCATGTTAATACACCTTCCACAGTTTCATACAGCTTAGGCATACAAATGGTACAGGACCCAGTATTTGGTTGGCTGTCTAATCTCCACACAGGGCAAACACATAGTGAACATAACCCCACCGTTGAAGGTAGGCCAGCTTGGTCACTTCCCAGTTAGCTTTGCAAAGCCTAGGCTGACTAATCAAACTAATGTCATTAGCAGCCTGCAAGGGTAGATGATTCCTTTGATGTGTGTCAGTGGGCCAGCCTCTATGTTTAAACAGCTTTCACTACAGACTTTGCATCATTCTTGCTAGCCTTCTTTGCCAACTATATCTTTGTAAAGGTGATATCTGTGGAAATGTATGCGATTATTTAGATGAGGTCTTCTGAAGCATCTGCAAAGATGAATAATAATTTTATGTTTCACACTGGTCATATGTCTTCTTATCAGTGCTGGATTATGGGCCTCCTGGTCCTGAAGATGAAAGATATGAGACATTTATTTTTTATCTAGCATGGCAACAGTGCAGCATTTCAAGTTAAAATGGGACTGGAAGGAGAAGGGCCTGTTTCTGATACTGGGGCTTGGAGTTGTGACTCCATCAACTCCATTGTTAAACCAGCTCTGCCTCCTTCTTAAATATCCTGGTATCCTGACAGCAAACCTCTCAACTGGCCAGATTTTTACTGAATGTTCAGATTTTTGCCCATAAAATGTACGATTTTCTGGCATATCACTGAGAATTGAATTCATGAAATCATGGCATACATTTCAGTTTCAGACTTCATAGCCTAAAGAAAATACATGTTAACACAGATCTTATTATTTTAACAACTTTTTAAATTTGTAAGAGCAGTATATTTAAAAATTGTCCCTATTTTTGGGGCATTTGTCCACCCATTATTTTATGTGCTGTGCAGATTTCTTGAGCTAAGAGGTTGAGAAGTATGCCTTGCAGATACCTTGGTGCTGAACTGCATTCTTAAACTTCAGACTATCAAAAATAAAACAATAAAAGTGTTTTCTTCCCATATCCACATTTTTATTTTTTGCATGTGTTTATTTATTTATGTGTGTGTGTGCGTGTGTGTGTGTGTGTGTGTGTGTGTGTGTGTGTGTGTGTGTGTGTGTGTGTGTGTATCTATGCATGTATTCATGCTTGCACAAAACTTATGCTGCCCTGCTTTGACCATCTAAGCATCTTGTCATTGTCTTTTTTATGCTTTCTGTTCCTTGCAGTTTGGCAGGCCTGTTGTATAAGGTTATGTCATCTGCAAAAGTGTACTTTTCCTTCCACAGTGTCACTCTAGTAGATATTGCTAATAACCAGCCTTTCTTAGGAAACACGGTTATACTTACTGATAACAATGATTTAATTGAAGCAAAGTCTCACAAATGATCTATCTTCTGTGTCCCTTTATTTAGGCAGTGTTTTGCCAATGCAACATCCAAGATACCATTTCAAGTCTACTTAATACCCTTTTGAGTAGAATTATAGCAGTTGCTTTGCTAAAGTCTAAGAAGGTCTTATCCATAACTATTTTTTTAGTCAGCTGCCCTGTTTACTATTTCAAACAACTCTGCTATACTTGTTTGCTGTTTATTTTTCTGCATGGCATTTATGCTGTCTTTTGCCCTGAGTCCCACTGACTATTCCTTCTGCAGTGGTACCATAGTTTTCCATATAAGAGAGATCAAAGTGAAAACCCTTTACTCTTTAGCCTCTGTTTCACTTGCCTCTTGTGAAGATAAATCACATTTGTCATATTTTAGCCTTTAGGCACCTTACTTAACTGCAATGATATTTTGAAAATGTTAGTGGCTTTACAATTTCTTCCTCAATTATTTAAGAATTCTGAGATGAAGCCCATCAGATTTACAGATCTGGAACCCGTACAGTGATAACAAATCTTTGTCTAGATCATCCATCCATCCATCTGTCCATCCGTTCAACCATCTATCCATTTTCTAAACCACTTGCCTGTTTAAGGTTTGCATTGTAGCAAGCCGAGCAAGACAGAGCAGACTTTTCTATACCCAGCAAGATTCTTCTGTTCATCCTGTGGAATGCAGTAGGATTCACAGACCGTTTGAGAGATGCAATCTCTCCAACATCTCCTGCATCTGTACCAGGGTCTCTTCCTAGATGAAGCACTGAAGGTGACAATCAGGCAAAATTCTCACTTGCTGTGTGCTTCTCTATCTGGAAAAGCAGTGCTTCTACTTAAAGATTCTCTCAGATTGCCAAAATTCTCATTATAGCAATGACAGTAAGCTAAGCAAACTTCTGAAGTATCTTTTATGTTGGCTTATATTCATGATCTCACTGGTCAGTTACATCCCAAAACTCATGTCCATTGGTGAGAACAGGGACATAAACTGACTGGTAAATTGAGAGCTTCATCTTGGACCTCAGTATCTCTTTCACTACTGTGGTTCAGTATTACATCTGCAGTATGGACACCACTAGACTCATACTCTGGTCCATCTCCTGATACCTTCTACACTTACTTATGAGCAAGACCCTAAGATACTTAAACACCTTACCTTAAAGTAGCTTCTTCCCCATCTGTAGACAGTAATCCACTCTTATCTGATAAAGAACCATGACCTCTGATTTGGAGGTGCAGACTTTCATCTTGGTCGCTTCACTCTCAGTGCTGAATCACGCCAGTGCATACAGGAAAACGCAGTCACTTATGGTTAAGACAGCAACATAATCTACATAGAGCAGAGATGTAACCCTCCAGTCCTCAAAATGGATATAGTCTAAGCTTCCACTGTACCTTAATAGCCTGTCCATGAAAAGCACAAACAGGATACAAGATGTACCCTTGGATGAATCCTACACTCACCTTGAATGTATTCAACTTAATGCCAAAATGTGGACAAAACATATTCCTTAAACACAGAGACTGATAACATGTGGCAGCATCACCAGAACCTCATACTCTTGTAGCTCCACCCATAGGATATTCAGGGTAAGCAGTCATATGATTTCCCCAAGTCTACAAAACAATTGGCAAACCCTTATGAACCCTTCGATATCTATGCAAGGACAAAGAGTTAATCAATTTCTCCATGGCCTGGACTGAACATGCATCACTCCTCTGGAATTTGAGGCTTGAGTATCAGATGGAATCTCTTTTTTAGCATCCTGGCATAGGCTTTTCCAAGAAGGCTTAGAAGTGCAATCCTTATTCATTGAACACACTGTCCAGTCCCTTTTATAAAAATGGGACTGCCACCTCAGGTTTCCAAGCTGGATGTACTGTCTCCCTTTAACATAATATTAAAAGTTATGTTAACATAGCACTCCAGTAATATCCATCACCTTTAACATTTGCAGCCTAATGTCATCCACTCCCACAGCCATATCATTGAAGTGATCTTATCTACAGAAGTGGATCCTGTTTCACCAGTTGTTTCTCGCACTGCCTCCCCACAAGAGGATATATCCACTGGATACAGAGGTTTCTCAATGCGTTACTTCAACCTTCCAACAGTGATGCAATTCAGGTCAGTGTGTTTCTTCACTCTTGCTAACAATGACCTTAGTGATTTCCTGCCCACCTATTCTGAGTCACTGGATGGCTTCCTAGAACTTCTTTGAGCTATCTGAAAGTTATTTTCCATGGCCTTGGCAAACCTCTCCTATACCCTTGGCTTTGCTTTGCTTTGCTGACTTTCTTAGGTACTACTTTCCTGGCCTGTTGGTACCTGTCAGTCATCTCTGAAGACACATCCCTACCAGCAGTTCTCTATTTAACTTGAGTGCTTTTCTTTCAGTTGGTGTCCAGCAGCAGGTCCTAGAGTTACTACCATGACAAGCACTGATCACCTTTCAACCACAGCTCTTTGTTGCAACCTCATCTATAGATGTCTTGAACAAGGATCATTCTGAGTCTATGTTCCTGACCTTCCTCAAGGTAAGGGAGAAGCTCTTATGGAGGTAGTAGTGGGACTATTGGTAGCTATTTGAAATTCTGAGGACAGACATATGATCCCCCAGAGCAAGACTATTGTATAAAAAGGAGTTTATACATCTTAACTATGAGGTCATGGTACTTCTGAGTATTCATGTTACTCCCAGGTACAACAGCAATCTACATAGTTAGTAAATGTAAGGAGTCGGGGGTTGTGGGTGCAAGCAAGCAAAAACTGCTTTAACAGAAGTACAACGAATTTCAATGGTCACTCTTGTATTTGTGGTTTGTTGTTTATTTTTCATAATTGTGAAGCTTGCAGCTATGAGCCTCACAATTATAATAAGGAGGCAGACTTTTCCAATGCAGAAGCATTTGCTAGGTGATGTCTGGACATCCTCACAAACAGTTTGGTTTTCCTGGGCATACCTACTTGTTATTCTGTCTGTCTGACCACCAACAACTGGCAGTAAGGTTGACAATTCGATTCCTGTTTTCATCCAAGTGTCCAGAGCATAAAGATTCAAGTCTGATGACAAAACTGCAAAGTCAAGCACTGACCTTTGGTACACTATACTCTGGTACCAAGTACACCTATGGGCAGTTTTGTGCTTGAACATTATTATGGACGATCCATATGTAGTGCAAATGTCCAATAACAGTTTGCCATTTTGTTTTTAATTAGCTAGGCCATACCCCCCCGCAACAATGTCCCCCTTCCAGGTATCTTTGCCATTCTCCACATGATTGACCACCACACCCACAGTGTTCAAAAAGGTTGAATACTCTGAATAATGGTTAGTTGCATATGCATAGGCAACAATAATGGTTTCCTTTCTACAACTGGCAGTCTCATTGAGGTGACCCTGCCATCTGCTGGTACAAATTCCAGCTGTATGACAGCTAACTGGTGGGCATGTGAGTATCCCTCCATCCATCTGGGATCTCTCATGAAGGGCAACAACAGAGTATGAGAGGAGGCCCCCCCTATCAAAAATATGATTCCAGAACCATTACTGTGTGTAGGGGCATGGCCAGTTGCATCCAAACAGGACTTTTCAACCAGCAATGCAGTCACCAGCAAGCACCACCAGGTATAAATCCAGGTGTGGGCACTGATATTGCATTTCCTGAGTGAGGATCTTGGCATTTTTATGTGAACCTGCACCATGGGGATTAACATTTTTGGATCACTGTTTATCCAGTCATTGTTCTTAGACCAATAACGTTTGTTGAAATCAAGCATATCTGGTATGCTATGATATTCATGTTGTACTTGTGGGTTAATACTGTCTCTTTCTCTGTTGCCCATATGGGACTTTAAAAGGTCCACAGACTAGTGTTCTTATCCTATTATCAAACTATAAATAGATAATAAATAAATAAGGATGAAGCTATGAGCAGCAGAACCAGCATCAGAGTTACTTCAGGGACATGCAGGTACATCCATTTTGACAATGTCATGATCCAAAGAGGCAAGCTTACTTATTTATTAATATATGTACCCTTGAAATTATGAAGAAAATCAATAAATCTCAAATGTTCAGGGCTAAGTATGAGGCATAAACTGTATTTATTCATTTGTTAACCAGGTAGATAAGCTGGCTAGAAGATTCATCAAAGCCATGATCCAGATGATGGCACAATTACAGAAATAAATAAAGTAAAATAATCAATTTTACATAATTTTTTCATATGGAAGTTAGTCAGTCAGTCAGGCAAATAATCAATTGGCTACAGGCATAGGTTCATAGGTTCATATGAGGTCATGAGGCTAATGGCCTTAAGGCCTTTACAAGCATAGCCATGTATAAAACCCATGTACCCTAATTGACCATAGTTAGATGGTCATTGCTAGCAGAGTGATTCTATGATCAGCATTGACTACCCCTGTCCATGAGGGACATGGGTGTCATCCCTGTGGTGAATTTATGGTCACCCATTCAATTGTCAAGGTTCACTTAAATAGGGTCATTGAGTAGCTCTGCTTCACGTGAAGTGGGAGCTTATTCCAGAGGAGTGGCAAACACTGGGAGATATATCTGTCTCCCCAACATGTTTTTTTAATGTCTTAGGCTAGGTTGAGATACCTGGAGAGAGTGATTTTTGTCCCATTTGATTTGCGGATATGCAGCATTTCCATTAGGGCAGAGTCATAGACTGCTCTGTAGGCCAGGCACAGGTCACTTCTCAGCAGCCTGTATGATGCAGAGTAAAGTGGCACGGCTTTCAGTCTTTTCATGTAAGTCACATTTTGGAGGCCCTGGATTCTCTTGATTAGAAACCTCTGTGGTCTCTCCAGCTGCTGCAGGTGTCTTGTGAGATACATACAGATGGGAGCATTGCACTCAATTAGTGGACTGATAAGGGTCAAGTACAGTAGAGTTATAACCTCCTTAGTCTTGGATGCGATACCCTTATTTTTGAGATGTGCAATGTCGAAGGCTTTCCTTACCACTATGGGCACATGATGATCAAAGTTTAGATTTATATCAACCTGTGTTCCCAAGTCTCACACCAGTGGGTTTGAGCTTAGAGGGGTGCTATCTATATCATACTTAGCAGGGGCTACTTCTTTGCCAAAGGGGATATTGAAGAATTTTTGTGTGTTTAGTTTTAGTCTGTGACTTTGGCACCAATCATTTGTCTGCATCAGCCCCTTCTGTAATATGTTAACATTGTATACATTGTTGCAATGATTGCGCCCAGTTTGCAGTCATCTGCAAACTTGGTAAGCCACAGGCCATTACCTTTGCCTGGACCTCATTGAAATATATTCCAAGCAGTAGACGGTCTAACATATATCCTTGTGGTACCCCACTGGTAACTGGTATACTGGTAGAGGTGGTCTCCCCAACTTTGACAGTGTGCATTCTGTTAGTGAGCCAGTTGGCTAACCAACCAGAGACATATAGGCTAATCCCCAGCTGGGAGAGTTTCTCAATGATCCCTAAGTAGGCATTGTGTCAAAAGCCTTGGCTAAATTAAGATAGATGATATGTACTGCTTTGCCCTCATCCAGGGCTTTGGTGAACTTGTCAATGAAGTCAACCAGGTTTAATAATGAAGATCTACCCTTGATGAAACCAAACTGGGTCAGGACAAGAGTTTGAAGGTCACCTGTGTCCTTGTTGATAAGTTCCATGATAATTATTTCCATGGCCTTGTAGACAAAGCTAGGTTAGGTTAATGGTTCGCTAGTTTCCTGGGTGAGTTGATGGGCCCCCTTTGTGCAAGGGGATTACTGTTGCTGTTCTCCACTCTGATGGAACAAAGCCAGTGTTTAGGCTATGGTTAAACAGAGTGCCAAGTGGTTCTGCTAAGTCTTGCTTTAGATTGTTTAGAAAGCAACCTGGGATGTTATCTGGTCCCATAGAGGCCATGTTTTTGACCTTGGAGTGCACTTTTGTGCCAATATGAGTTACTGCCAGCCATACCAGGAGAAGCAGGGCAGTGGATGTGTAACATATACCAGCACAGATAGCTGGAGTTTTATAAAAAAATTGTATGTCATCTGTGTATCAAATTGATTTGTACAGATGCTTGCTTTTAAAAAATGCAGTTGTAAACTTGCTTGTGTTAAAATGTATTAAGACTGTGCCCTGCTGGAAAGAAAAAAAAATGTACACATATTATTGTAATTGAATTAAATGTATATGTTTTAACAGAAGATACTGGAATAGAAGAGATTAATCACAATCCAGTTGTAGCAAACTTTGAAAAATAGTTGAAATTAAATTAGGCCATAAATATTGTACCTTAGAGTTCTGTTGCAGCCAGAGTCAGAATGTCTGGGAAACCAAGTATTAGGAAGCCTTCTCTATTGTATCTAGCAGGGAGCTAGTTGCTAGTCTGGGAGGGTAGAGGTTTGAAATTGTTTTATGACTTCCAGGAGCAACAGCAGATCTGAGCAAAGCTCTCTGTGTGTGTATGGTAACACATAGGTGCTAAATCCTGACAGCTTTTAACAATGAGGGTTGCATGGGAATGAGAAGTGAGTTGACTAGATGTATGTGATGTCATTCTGTACAGAAATAATGTTTCAATATTAGAGGAGACTGAAGTCTCAGCAGCAGTCTGTTCTTGGACCCTGACAAAGGGGGAAGACCACGCACCCACTTCATCTTGCCTTGCACTAGTAAGTGACCAGGGATAGTAATTCTCTAAATCAGTTAGGAAAATATAGTGAGAATAGTTAAGTATTGTTTTTCTGTAACGGTGTGACTTTTTCCAATTGTATTATTTTGAATATTCCCCATGATTGAAACTCTGGTGTTTACTGTAAATAGATATTTAGTATTTTCTTGTTCTTTTATTATTTATTATTCAGTATATTTAAACTTTTCATTGTGGCTGGTCCTGTTTAGAAAATATTTAGGCTTTGAAAGTATTTTCATATATTTATTTGGTGATAACTGTGGCCACTCCTGAAAGCCTGGCTGTTTGGTCAACATTACCATTTGTATTAATATTAACTTCACTCAGCATAACTGGATACCTTTTTAAGAGCCTTATAGTAACTGAATGGTGACAGTGAATCTATCTTATAGTCTGGCAAAGTTGGTAACTGTGCCGACCTTTCCCAGGTGAGTGTGTGTTTGTGCGTGTGTGAAAATTAAATCTCAAAGAGTGTGTGCGCCAGCTACTTGAAGCAGGGGCACAAACTACTGGTTTCACAGAGAGAGGATGATAGAGAACTTGGCTTGGACACTCAGCTGAGGACCTAGCCCTACAGCTGTGCCAGTGGAGAGTCTTATTGGGGACCTGGAGGGAGACAGATAGAGACACCCGGACACTGGGCTGAGTGTGTGCCCTGTGTGCTCTTAAGGGAAATTGTGCTTAATGAATAGAGGACTACATATGGAAATACTAAGTGTATCCATTTGTATTTCAAGTGAACGTCCATCTCCAGTGTCAGTGGTGAGGATTCAGGCTCCTTGATTACTGGCCTAGAGTGGGGACATCACATATTGTTGAGCACTTCTGTAGCCTGTAAGCAGTTGTCACTAAAAGTGTGCATTCTCTTAGCAGCCACAAGGTAGACATTCAGTGGTTCATTTCACAACAGTTGTATTTATTTATTTATTTGTTAGTTTAGTTTAGTCAGGGAAAGCAGGCATAAATCTCAACAGAGGATTATGGCAAAGTGATAAAGAACCAGTTGGCCAAGGTGTGTGAAGCCAAAGAACTGCTGTATGCCAGCCTGACAAAAGAGGAAATGATTTCAGACATAGTCACAGCTCAGACCAGCAAACAAAACAGTTCACCTTTTCCTCAGAGGACTTAAAAATCCATCTGGAGTTAAAGAGTATTGAACTGGAGGCCAAACATTTGGAATTATAAATAGGCAGAGAGACTGCAACATTTGGAGACTGGAGAAAAGGAGAAACAAATGGAATTAGAATCAGCAGAGAGACTGTGGCATTTGAAGGCTGAATAAAATGAGAAGCTGCCTCAACATGAGAGGGAGATGCTGACTCTTTGCCAGGGTCATGGAGGTAATGGTGAATGGAATAACCAAACCCCAGAAGCAACAAAGGTCAGTAAATTTCTTCCACAATTTACAGAGGTTAATAATTTTGATAGTGTTAATCATATATTTGAAAGAGTATATAAACAGTATAATGTTGACCAAGGGCTCTGGGTATGGCTTCTGACCCCCCATATTTCATGGTAAAGCTGTAACTGCTGTTTATAAATTGTCTGATATTGATTGTTTAAACTATGAAAAAAGTAAAGAAATGTTTACTTGAATGCTTTTCTTTAATACCTAAAGCTTACAGAAACAAGTTTCATGAGCATAGATGCAAGGCAGGTGAAAATGTCTGTGATTATATTGCTGAGTTAAACACTTATTTTCATAGGCAGGTGAGTGGGTGTCAGGTCACCATTTTTGAAGGGCTGTCAGACCTTTCAGTGAGGGAACAAGCCCTTAGCACTTTGCCTGAGGACATGAGAATCTGGTTGGCAGACCAAGAATGTAACTCTGCAGATGAGCTGAAGAAGAAAGGGGGTCTGTACTTAACAAGCAGGGCATCACTGCACAGGAAGGGGATACCCTGCTGCACATGGATATAAGGGAACCCATGGTGGGCATCCTAAGCCACCCTAACAGAGTACACCAGTTACAGGGGAAGCCACAAGTTCAGATACCCAGCCAGGATCAAGGGTTAAATGTTTTAAATGCAACCAGTGTGGCCATGTATCATATTGTATCATATAGATGTCCATGGAGGCAAGGTGGGGAAATAAAGGTGGGGGAGCCAGCAAGTGGGAATAACAGTCTGACAGTGGTAAGGTTTTCTGGAGATGACAGTGGTACGAAACTATCACAAGAGCTATATCCTATCTTATTGATGGAAAACAGGCTACTGGTAAGAGAGACGCAACCTCTGACATAATCATTCTGAAACCTGCAGTGGTTAAAGAGTAGCAGTACTTGTTTGGGCATTCCACTGCAGTTAGTGCCTTAGGAGGAAACTAATTCCAAATGCCTTTGGCCAGAGTTCACCCTGACTGGGAAGGTGGAAAAAGAAGCAAACAAGTAGGTGTGCTCGAGGATATCCCTTCGGATATCCTGATAGGGAATGATTTTGATAATGCAGTGCTGTGTGTGCATGTAGTTACACACAGTCAGGCTTGTAGACAGGCATGTGGGCCTGGTAGCCTGGGGGAGACCCAGGTATGTGGGCCTGGTAGACTGGGGGAGACCCAGACAGGTACCACACCTGAAGCCAGAGCTGGTGGTGTGGCTATTTCAGGGAGGGAGTTACCCTGTAACAGTGATCCTGAAGGTGATGTTCCCTTGGACAGAGTGACTGCAAGGGCAGAGCTGAGTGGTAGCACCCAGGCTGACAGTAAGGCGATGCTGTCAGAGGATACCAGACTTTCTGTTGAAGGGCACTGGGAAGCATCACAAAAAGTAGAGCTGAGACAGGCTCAGCTCTCAAACCCTACACTAAGAGGCTTGAGGGAGGTAGTTAGGGAGGCACTTGATTCTCAAGGAAAAGGGGAGTCTGTGTACTGGAATAAAGAGTTACTGTATATAGAGTGGACATTTGAGAGAGGGCTACAGAGTGAGGTAATACAGCAGCTGGCAGTGCCTAGAGCTTACCATCTGGCACTTCTAGCCATAGACCATGACATTCCATTTGTAGGTCATATGGGCATAAAGTGTATCAAGAAACATATTATGCATAACTTTTATTGGTCTTGGATTGCAAGGGATGTAACAGGGTACTGTAGGACATGTGAGCAGTGCCAAAAAGTAAAGGCTGGAGGCAAGGACAAAGCTCCTTTGATTCCTTTGCCTGTGATTGAGAAGTTGTTTTGGATGGTAGCTATGGATATTGTGGGGCCTCTGAGTACCCCAAGTTCCACAGGGAAGAGGCATATCCTAGTGGTAGTTGTTTATGCTACCAGATACCCTGAGGTGGTGGCTTTGTCCTCCATTGAGGCAGAGAAGGTGGCAAATGCTTTGCTAAAGTTTTTTAGCATGGTAGTTTCCCCAAGAGAAATACTGACTGACAGAGGTGCCAATTTCATGTGAGACCTGCTAGCTTGTCTGTGGAAGCACTGTGGGGTAAATCACCTAAAGACCACCCTCTCATCCCCAGACTAATGGTCTTGTGAAGAGGTTAAATGCTATACTAAACACCATACTACATACATTTGCAGACTAGTTTAAGAGAGAGTGAGACAAATATTTTCCCCATCTGCTGTTTGCATACAGAGAGGTACTCCAGAAATCCACAGGTTTTCACCCTCTTGGTTGCTGTATGGACATAGGGTGAGGAGGTATTTAGATTTGATTCATGATGAGTGGGAGGGTGAATGTGAATCTCATAAGGAGTCTGTTGTAGCATATGTCCTAAATCTCAGGACAAGGCTTAGGAAGCTCATGGACGTGGACCAGGAGAACCTGGCAGGACCCCAACAGCAGAAAAGTGTGTGGTATGACAGGAATACTCAAGAAAGAGCAGTGGGACAGCAGGTTATGGTTCTCATTCATGTCAGACACAATAAGCTGCAGGCAGCATGGGAGGGACCCTTCAAAGTGGTAAGGAAGGTCATTGATCTTAACTACATGGTAGAACTGCTAGGCAGGAGGTAGGGGCACAAATTGTACCATGTAAACATGATGAAACCTTACTATGATAGGGAAGCCCTGGTGTTAAGTATTTGCAGTGGGAGGCAGGAGGAGTCTGAGAGGTATCTATGACTACAGCAAGCCAGCCAGCAAAATGCCAATTACTACAGTGGAGCCTAGGACTGCAGGCATATGATATGACACGAGAGTGCAGCACTGTAGTGGGGTCAGCAATGCCCTTGCAGATGAGACCTTAACTCATTCCCTCTGGTACAGCTCTTTTGAGTGTGTGCCTTTAACTCCCAGTGGGAATGGCATAAGCCTTTAAAAAATGAAGTTATCACCTTAAAGTTCTAGAAAATACTTATTGAGAGAGGTCAAACATCAATACAGTTGTGTTTGCCATCACATATGCTTCAAGACAAAATATCCTGGTACCTTGCAAGTAACATGGTTTTGGAATTATTAATGCAAATATGAACAATCAATATTTGATGCCTAGAGGAGCAGTAGGAGTTAACTGCAGAAGACACTTGGAGGAGCCCTCAGCTGTAATGAGTTAAGACAGGGTAAGGGATATTTTATTCCCGGATAGGCTCATTTCTCTCAAGCAATGTTTCTCAAGGGGCACTTGAAAAACTAGCTTCAGTCTTCAAAGGGGGGAGAGATGTTGTGACATTCCCACTCTGGGCAGTAATTAAGGAGCCTGAATCCTAACCACTGACACTGGAAAGGGCTGTACACTTGGAATACAAATAGACACACTCAGTATTTCCAGATGCAGACCTCTATGCATCAAGCACAATTTCCCTTAAGAGCACACAGGGCAGACACTCAGTCTGGATTTCTTTGTCTGTCTCTCTCCAGGTCCCCAGTAAAACTCCCCACTGGCACATATTCAAAGTTAAGTCCTCAGCCAAGAGCCCAAAGCAAGTTGTCCGCCACTCTCTCTCTGTGAAACCAGTGCTTCATGTCTCTGCTCCAAGTAGCTGCCACACACACACACACACACACACACACACACACACACACACACACACACACACACACACACACACACACACACACACACACACCCACAAACACTCACACACACACACACACACACACACACACACACACACACACACACACACACACACACACACACACACATCTGAGAAAGGTTGGCACAGGTTTGTTAGCTATGCCCCTTCTGCCCAGACTATAAGGTAGTTATCAATGCCACCAGGCACTACAAAGCTAGCTACCTAAGGCTCTTGCAAGGGTACTCAGTTATACTGAGGGAAGTCAATATTAATACAAATGGTAATGTTGGCCAAACAGCAAGGCTTTCAGGAGTTACCAGAGTTTTCACCAAATAAATACGTGCAAATACTCCCAAAACTTAAATATTTTCTAAAAAGGACCAGCCACAATGAAAAGTTTATACATATTTAATAATAAATAATTAAAGAACATGAAAATACTAAATATCTATTTACAATAAACACCAGAGTTTCATCACAGCAGATATTAAAAATAACTCCAATGGAAAGTTTCACAGTTGTAGAAAAACAGTATTTCTAATCTCACTATATTTTTCTGACTAATCTAAAACAATTACTTCTCCCTAGTTAAGTTGCTTATTACTGCAGGACAAGGTAATGTGGGTGAGTGGTCCTTGTTGTCAGATCCAGGACAGAATACAGAAAGCAGAGAGCAACTTCCTACTAATATCTAAATAGTATTTCAGAGTTTATTACACAATGATATCACATCTAGTCATCTGACTCTGTCTCCCAAACTCACCAACACTAGAAGCTGCTAGGGTTTAGCACCTATGTCTTATCATACACACAGATAGAGCTTTGCTCAGATCTCCTGGAAGTCATAAAACCATAAAACACTTCCCTTCTTCCTATAGGAGCTACAAGCTATTCTCTAGCACAGACATTGCAGCTCCATTCAAAATCATGGGCTAACATTTTAATGGCTTAAACCATAAAGTAATTTAATTTCAAGAATATTTTGTAAAGTCAGGTGGAGTAAGATTAACATCTTTACTTCTAGTATATGCTGTTACAATGTATACATTTAAACAGTTGCAATAATGCATGTACATTTCTTTTCCTTCATGCAGGGCAAACTGTTAATACATTTTAACAGAACCAAACCTCGCAAATACATTTTCAGCACAAGTATCTGTACAAATCAATGTGATATACAAATTACATAATTATTTACAAAATTCTAGCTAGCTGTGCTGGCACATGTTGCACATCCACTGCCCTACTTCTCCTTGCATGGCTGGCAGTACTTCCTATCATCACAGGTGTGACAATAGGAGGTACTGCCAGCCATGCTAGGAGAAGTAGGGCAGTGGATGTATAACATGTGCCACCACAGCTAACTGGATTTGTAAAAAATTATTTGTCATTTGTGTATCAAACTGATTTGCACAGGTGCTTGTATTTAAAAATGTATTTGTAAACCTGATGTGTTAAAATGTATCAACAGTGTGCCCTGCTGGAAAGAAAAGAAACGTACACATATTATTGTAATTAAATTAAATGTATATGTTTTAACAGAGGATACTGGAAGAGAAGAGGTTAATCACAACCCAGTTGCAGCAAACTTTGAAAAATAGTAGAAATTAAATTAGGCCATAAAGATTGCAACGTACAATTCTGTTGCAGCCAGCGACAACATGTCTGTGAAATCAAGTGTTAGGAAGCCTTCTCTACTGTGTCTAGCAGGGAACTAATTGCTAGTTTGGGAGGTTAGAGGTTTGAAATTGTTTTATGACTTCCACGAGCAGCAGCAGATCTGAGCAAATCCCTATCTGTGTGTATGGAGACACATAGGTGCTGAATCCTGCCAGCTTTTAACAATGGAGGTTGCAGGAACCAGACGTCAGATGACTAGATATATGTGATGTCATTCTGTACATAAATAATGTTTTAAAATTAGAGGAGACTGAAGTCTCAGAAGAAGTCTGTTCTTGCATCCTGACAAAGGAGGAAGACCACCCAGCCATTTCATCTTGCCTTGTGCTGGTAAGTGACCAGGGATAGTAATTCTCTAGTTAGGAAAATATAGTGGGAATAGTTACATATTGTTTTTTCTGTAACTGTGTGAATTTTTCCAGCTTTGTTATTTTTAATATTTCCTGTGGTTAAAACGCTGGTGTTTGCTGTTAATGGATAGTTAGTATTTTCTTGTTTTATTTCCAGTTCTTTTATTATTTATTATTAAATACATTTAAGCTTTTCATTGAGGCTAATCCTTTTCAGAAAATACTTTAGCTTTGAGAGTATTTGCATATATTCATTTGATGATAACTGTAGCCACTCCTGAAAGCCTGGCTGTTTGGTTAACATTACCATTTGTATTAATATTAACTTCACTGAGCATAACTGGATACCCTTTTAAGATCCTTATAGCAACTGACTAGTGGCAGTGAATCTGCATTATAGTCTGGGCAAAGTTGGTAGAGCGGGTTATCTGTACCAGCCTTTCCCAGGTGTGTGTGTGTGTGTGTGTGTGTGTGTGTGTGTGTGTGTGTGTGTGTGTGTGTGTGTGTGTGTGTGTGTGTGTGTGTGCGCGCGTGTGTGAAAATTAAATTTCAAAGAGTTTGTGTGTCAGCTACTCGGAGCAGGGACATGAAGCACTGGTTTCACAGAGAGGGTGCTGGAGGACTTGGCTTGGACACTTGGCTGAGGAATTAACCCTACTGCTGTGTCAGTGGGTATTCTTAATGGGGGCATGGAGGGAGACAGATAGAATAGAGACACCCAGACCCTGGGCTGTGTGCTAAGGGAAATTGTGCTTGATGTAGAGGACTGCATCTGGAAATTCTGAGTATCCATTTGTATTCCAAGTGAACGTCCCTCTCCAGTGTCAGTAGTGAGGATTCAGCCTCCTTGATTTCTGGGCCAGAGTAACAACATCACAACTTGTATGACCTGCTCTTTGGAGATATTTGATAGAGTACTGGTGTCAGGCATGCTTTGGGTTATGGGTGGTGGGAACAAGTGGGGTGAAGTTATTGACAAATTTGTCAGGTAGCAAGTTGGCAATTTCCTAAGGTTCAATGTGAGTCATGCTGTCCACTATAATTTCAGCACACAGCTGGGCATTCCCTTTTAGGTTTCGGACATAGCTAAAGAATGCCTTATGGTTGCCTTTAGCCAGGGATGCTAATTTAGTCTCATAACTGGCCTTAGAGGACTTTACAAGATATCTCATTTGCTTGTTCAAGCTGTGAATGGTGTTCTTCCACTGTTGAGTAAGTTCCCTCTTGTTCTTAGATATCAGTTTATTTCTTTTGTTATATAACATATTTATACTTACAGTCCATTTTTTTCTGGAGGACCTGGTTTTAGTCCTGTCGGGTGCATCTGAGTGACTACATTTGTTTAACTGGCTATAGAGGGCATTTCTGTATGCTTCTGCATAGGAGTCATTATTGGCTGTGTTAGCAGGGGGCTTTGAAACTTTTTATACCATCACTTAGTAGGCTATAGTTTGCTTTGTAGAACTTTTTCAGTTTTTTTTTATCATGTGGAAGTGTCAGATCTGATCTTTACTTCAAATGAGACTAATTTGTGGTCTGACCTTACCAGGGAGGGCAACACACAGGGGGTAGTACAGTGACCCCCCCCATGTTGGTGAGAACTAGGTCTATGACATTTGAGCCCCTTGTGAGGGTGCAGGCCAACTGTTTCTGGGCATTTGAACTAACAAAATCCATGAACCTCAGAGTGACAGTGTTTGTGCTCATGTAAGTTACCCAACTGATGGAAGCGTAGTTAAAATCTCCAATGATCAAGGTGTTTGGCTGTATACTGAGTTTGGGCTTCTCCTGATTCATGGTGGGAGACTTGCAGCTAGCGGTGATGTGGTAGGGTATTTTGCCTTTAGTTATTTGGACCTGGAGTAGCTCAAGAGAGTCATACTGTTTTACCCGTCTCAAGGTGTATTTGGATTTAATGAAGATGGATACACCACCACCTTTGGTTCTTTCCCGCTTGTTTTGAGGTCTGAATGTGTGAAAGACATTATAGTCTTGTATGGCTGTGGTGATCTCTGCAGCCTTGAATCAAGTCTCAGCGACTACACAGACGTCAACATATTCCAAGCTGAGAAGTGCTTCCAGGGAGTGCAGTGTACTGTTTAGGCTCCTAGCATTAAGCAGCATCACCTTGAGTTTGACTCTAATGGATTTCTTTTTGTTGGACGTTTTATTATTTTGACATTGCCTAAAAAAGGCACTATGAGAGAAGCAGGCTTCTTTACCAGCATCCAAAAGCCTTGAGGAGACAGATGAAGGCCATCTGTGGCAAAGCAGCATAGTCTGTCTACCATGTCTTCCTAGGGTGTCAGATACTAGATCCCCCTGGACTGACACCAGAAGCTAAACCAATTATTGAAATCAATCAGTTTTTGTCTGTATTGTGGCATCATCTTATCTGAAGGCAGAATACTGCTTAGATCTAGGGACATATCTGCCTGGGACTTATAATCTGAGAGTTCAGTCAAGTCTCTCTTCATATAGTCCAGAGAGGTACATCTCAGGTCATTAACTCCAACATGATCTTTTGGTAGGTTCTTAGTGAGTACCTCCACATATGTGAGTTTATGTGTCTTGACCTTATCTTGTGTGAGTGGAGAGGTGTGTGCACTGACAAACTGTTTGATGTGTTTGTTTTAGGAGTAAGTGGTTGTCAGTATATATGAGGCAAATGCTACATTGCCTCAGGATGCACATATCAATAAGGCTGGCTGGAGAAATGTTGGGAAACTGTCTGCCCACAGTAGCAGGTAATTCTTAAGTACTAATTTGTGAAAGGGCAAATTAGATTAGCTATTGCTCTGGGATTAACAAGAGGACATTTTCTATAGATGATCGGGGATGAAAAGTGGGGCGATGCTGCTCAGTGCTCAGCTGAGTTGCCTGCAGTGCAGAAGTGCACAGCTGCATTGCCTGCAGAGCAGCAAGGAACTAGGGAGGGTTTCACTGACTGGTGTTTAGGGAAAAAAGTAGTTTCTAGGCATTTGCATCTATATAAGGCACTGCTAACCCCTATTTGCATGGTGCAAGGCTTATATACAGGCAAAATGAAACAGTTTTAAACTAGTATGCCAATAGGAAATCACACAATGATCCTTCTTCCAGCAATTCCCAGCTCAGTCAAAACTATATCCACACTCTTCTGCAGCAAGGGTGCAGGGGAGTCCTTCTTAATTTAAGATGGCCAAATTTGAGTTCAAGTGTATGAAAAACAGGCTAGATTCAGCAAGTCTGGATCTAGTCTATACTAACTAAGCAATAATTCAGTGCAAAACAAGTGCAGGTAATAAGCAGGCACAAACAGGAGGTTCTCTCGAAAAACTTACCGAACAAGACTTCTACAACTAAAACAGTACCCACAGCACCCATGACATATAGCAACACCAGTGTCTCTCCCACCAAGCCCGTAAGGCTTAACACTCAAAAAACAAATGTTCTTGTCATTGGAGACTCAATAGTGAGACATATGGATGTCCCACTCACCAGGTGGGACAAAGAAAATGTCAAGGTCAATTGCCTATCTGGTGCCAGGATTCGTCAGATCACACATGCACTCAGGCCTCTCAGCAACAATTATCATTGTGACTCTGCATAACTCTCAACTTCTTAGGGCTAAAAATCTGGACAAAGCCAAAAATAATGGGAAGACAATGTCCCAAAAACATGGACAGATTTTAAATATTCCTCTTATAAACTTAAAAAGTAGATAGAATAACATGATGTGTGTTAGCATGCAGCAGATTCCCTGGGAAAATAATCACTGTTCTGTAACTTCATTGTTTTCAGACTTAGGGTTTTACATGTCAACAAAAGCGCATTTGCTCTTTCATCACTTTGCTCTTCTAATATAGACCCTTTGAGAGGTATGTGACTGTCATAGTTCATGTTGGTGTGAACGACCTGAGATGTACCTCACTGGACCATAGAAAGAGAGACATGGTTGAGCTCTCTGAGTATGTGCCCCAGGCAGGTATGTCCCTAGCCTTGAACAGCATACTACCCTCACCAAAAATGATGCTGCAGTATAAACAAATAATGATTGATTTCAATAATTGGCTTAGTTTTTGGTATCATTCAAAGAGGATCCATTTCCTGTCATCCTGGAAAACCGTGGTCGACAAATCTCCCTGTTTTGCACGAAACGATTTGCACCTGGCACCTCTAGGCTTTTGGCTGTGGGGAAAGGCTCTTGCCCCCCATAGTGCCTTTTTTAGGCAAGGTCTCAAAAACAACATTACTGATATGAAATTAGCCAATCAGAACAAAATGAGGGTCATGCTGCTAAATGCTAGGAGCTTAAACCAAAAACTGCACTCCCTGGAAGCACTTCTATAACTAGAAGATGTAGATGTCTGTGCAGTTGCAGAAACCTGGTTCAAGGCCTCAGAGAGTACCCCAGCCTTGCAAGGCTGCAATGCATGAATATGTGAAAAGCAAAGGAGGTGGTGTTTCTAGCTATATTAGAGATAGATTCACTTCTCCTGTAGTTAGACTGGACAGCTCCATTGAGTTACATTGAGTCCAGGTTATGGTTTGTAAGACCCCCATTCACATCATAACCATTTATAGATCCCCCTGCATGGGTCACAATGCCTATGAAGCCTACTTGACCAATCTAGAGACATCCAAATTTTACTGAATAATCCAATTACTGGGGATTTCAATTATCCCACCATCAACTGAGAAAGCT
This sequence comes from Protopterus annectens, assembly GCF_019279795.1. Classification (NCBI taxonomy): domain Eukaryota; kingdom Metazoa; phylum Chordata; order Ceratodontiformes; family Protopteridae; genus Protopterus; species Protopterus annectens. Next base: position 1,598,174,552 of record NC_056732.1, read on the forward strand.
ACTCTAGCCCCAATTCACTAGCACAAAAAGTTCCTTGACTTTGCTAATTCAAATGCCCTAGAATAAATTGTTCACACCCCAACAGAAACAAACATATTAGACATGGTCCTCACAAACATGTCAAACAAATGCACTGCCGCAACTGTAGGACACTCATTAGTTAAATCTGACCAGATAACAGCTACCTTCAAGGTGGCACTAACACCACAACTCACAAAGGGTGAAATCAGACTAAAAAACTTCACCAAGGCAAACTATACCCTCCTAGGCAAAGGTATAAATTTATTCCAAGCCCCACCCCAAGCTGGAAGTCATAACTACGCTGAACTTTACACGAAAGCCCTGTACAATCACTTGCATAAGTGTATAAACTTGGCTGCACCAGAAAGAATCAAAGCTAGATCCCCAAGTAAAAACAAGCTGCCATGGTGGGCATCCAGCATCAAGAAACTTTACAATAAATGCAAGAAGTTGCTGTCCAAGAAAACAAAGACAAGGCCCCAACAATGGAAAAAGCACCCTCCTCAGCCTCAACAGGCAAATAAGACAACTTGTCAAATCCTTTAAGGGCTCCTTTCAGAGAAACTTAACAAGTACAGCCAAGGATAACCATAAGGCCTTTTACAGCTATGTACATCGCCTAAAAGTTAGGACCTAAGCATGTGCAGAACTAGTGACCAATGGTATCACATGCACTAACCCCACAGAGATAGCAAACCTGCTAGTGGATAGGTTTGGCGAAGATTTCACTACCTTATCCCTTCCTGACTATCACAACCCCCTACCCTACATATCTGAAGACAGGCTCCCAAAGCCTTGTCCAAGGCAAAAAACACACCCTCCTTGGCACCAGACGATATTCCAGGCTGTCTCCTAAACAGGCTAAAACATGAACTAGAATCATCATTAAGTACCCTTTTCAATTATAGCCTAACCACAGGCTTTGTTCCTGCTGAATGGAGAACAGAAACAGTTATTCTCCTCCACAAAGGTGGCCTAGCAATAGACCTGGGGAAATGCAGACCCATAAGCCTGACCAGCCTCATCTGTAAGGCCATGGAACGTATCATTATGGACCTCATAAATAAAGACATAGGCGACCTCCAAACCCTGGATCCTACCCAATTTGGCTTCATCAAGGGCAGATCCTGCCTGTTAAATCTGGTGGACTTCTTTGGAAATGTGACTAGGGCCACTGACAAGGGCAAATCTGTGCACACAGAATACCTCGACTTGGCAAAGGCTTTTGACACAGTCCCACATTCAGGCATTATTGATAAGCTTAGAAAACTGAATGTAAACCCCTTTTTGGTAAGATGGGTTACCAACTGGCTCACAAACCAGACACATACTATGAAAGTGGGTGACTCTACATCATCCATCAAACCTATTACCAGAGTGGTGTTACAGGGGTCAGTGCTGGCCCCCCTACTGTTTGGTATATACTTCTCAGAAGTTCAGGTCAAAACTAAGAGTTTGTAGCTGACTAAGTTTGCAGATGACTGCAAATAAGATCTAATCACTGGATCCCCAAATGACATCTGTATAGTCCAGGAGGGTCTGACACAGACCAACAACTGGTGTATAAGTCACAGTCTCAAACTGAATGCAAAGAAATGCATCATTATTCTCTTTGGCACTAGCAATGCCCCTTCACATTATCCAATCAACAACAATACCCTAAGTATGCATGAAGTGGTAAGGGACCTGGAATCAGAAGTTGATTGTGCCTTTAACTCCAGCCACCATGTGTCTACTGTATAAGGAAGGCTTTCTACGTAGCACGCTTGATTAGTAAAGGCATCACCTGAAGAGCAAAAGAGGTTTTAACCCCTCTATACTTGGCACTAATCTGGCCCATAATTGAGTATAACTCCCCATTCAGCATGTACCGTGAAGCACCTGCAGCAATTGGCGAGTACTCAGAGGTTTCTAACAAAGAAGATTAAGAGACTCCAGCATGTGCCTTACACAGACCAACTAAAGTCCCTGTCACTATACTCCATATTGTATAGACTTCTTAGGGAAGTCTTATGCCTGGCCTACAGAGCAATCCAAGACCCAAACCTAATAAATTTGCTGCATATCAGTAAATCAAATGGGACTAGGGCTACCTGTTCCAAGGACCTAAATATGGCTTGCAGCTTAAATAGGACATGCTGGAGGGTCAGATTTATCTTCCAGTGACTGCCACATCTTTGGAACAGGCTACTAATTCATGTGAAACAGAGCACCTCTATGACACTATTCAAGAGGAACCTGGACAAGTGGATGGGAAACCGTAAATTCTTATTGGAGATAGTGCCCACAACCCTCCTGGACATGGGCAGTCATCACTAAATGAAATCTTTGGCATTACATTGGGATGAAAAAATGACCTATGGGTTGATAGTTTAGTAATCTCCTATGATCCTATGAACAGTAAAAACAGTAAAAAAGGCACAAATTAATGCCATAAAACTGTAAAATGCAAATGACAAAGTACAGATCAGACTCAAACTAAGCTTGATTTCTTGCTGCTGTTTGGGCATAATATGTCCAGATACTGGCTAAGGCTCTTGCCATCCCTATAGTGCCTTTTTTAGGCAAGGTTCAAATGACAAATTCACCACTGTAACAGGTACAAGCAAGCAAAATCTGAGGGTAATGCTACTCAGTGCTAGAAGTCTAAACTTCAAAATGCATTCACTCGAGGCATTCCTTAAAATGGAGAACATCGACATCTGTGCAGTGACAGAGACCTGTTTCAAGGCTCCAGAGAGCACCCCTGCATTACCAGGCTATAATTCATACTACACCTTTCGGCCACCTAACCTGGACTGAAACACTAAAGGTGGAGGCGTGTCCGTATTCATTAAGGATATCCACACCTTCAGGCTAGTTGCTCAGCATAATGCATCTGAGATTATCCAAGTGTAACTAACTCTGGGCAAGACCGCAATCCAAATTGTAACTTGCAACAGATCCCCACCATGCCCCAGGATTTCCACTCCTTATTTCTTGATACACTGGAAAATATTAGGGTACAACCCAACACCCTCAAAATTGACAATTTCAACCACCCCACCATTAACTGGAAAAACTACTCATGTATCAACTCTTTTGCTCAACGTTTTCTGGAATTCATAAATTCCAACGCCTTGGATCAACTTATCCACACCGCCACCGGGGGCAGCAATATCCTAGACCTGATCATTCCACACCAGAGGTCAATTCCTCATTGGCCAGATCTGACCACAAGCTGATCACCCTAGACATCCACATCCCGCCCCACCCCCCCCCCCCATTAGAGAAACCACTGTAAAAAATTTCTCCAAAGCCAACTTCACGCTTCTTAAGACAGAAGTGGCAAACTTCACAACACCCATGCAGATGGACAATAGAGGTATGACTGCTGAATCCTACACAAATGCACTTTATAAGCACTTATATGAGTGCATTGATCATGCTATCCCTAACAGAACCAAGATGGTATCCTCCAAAAAAAGGAAGCCAATCTGCTGGCCCACTGCCATAAACAAACTCTACAACAGAAGAAAGAAACTGTTGCAAAAAAAGAGTAAAATCCCATGATTGGAGGAACTCCCTGGCCAGCCTCAGTAAGAAGCTGGGATACCTCATAAAATCCTCCAAAGCTAGTAACAAAAACAAAATCGCCACTGATTCTAAAGACAACCGCAAAGCATTCTATAGCTATGTCAAGAATCTCAATGGTAACACTCAGATCTGCTCTGAGTTACAGCACAATGGCACTAAATATACAGAACCAACTGATATTGCCAACATCCTGACAGATAGGTTCAGTGCTAACTTTACCCCTCTCTTACCCCCTAAAGGGCACATCTCTATACTGGAAGAATGCAAGGTGCCTGCAAACATGGCTGCACAGGTAAAAACCACACTCTCCAAAGCCAGGAACACAGCATCCATGGGACCTTACAACATCCCAGGCTGCATTCTACATGAACTACAGAATGTACTGACACCCCACCTAAACACCATGTTCAATCATAGCCTCACCTCAGGCTTTGTGCCCACTGAATGGCGCACAGTGACGGTTATCCCACTCCACAAAGGGGGAGCCACCACAGACCCCAGGAACTACTGCCCCATTAGCCTAATGAGCCTGGTCTGCAAGGCCATGGAATGTATCATCATGGAACTTATAAACAAAGACATTTGTAATCTCCTAACTCTGGACCCCACCCAGTTCGGGTTTGTAAAAGGCAGATCATGTCTCCTAAACCTGATAGACGTCTTTGAAGCAGTTACCAAAGCCGTAGACGAGGGTAAGGTGGTTCACACAGCCTATTTAGATCTCGCTAAGGTTTTTGACACCATCCCCCACACTGGAATTATAGATAAACTCACTAAACTAGGTATAAATCCATATGTCACAAGATGGGTTGCCAACTGGCTCACTGACAGAACCCACACTGTGAAAGTAGCAGAATCCAAATCCAACTTCAGACCAGTGATAAGAGGAGTACCACAGGGTTCAGTCCTGGGTCCTCTCCTGTTTGGTATCTATTTCTCTGAAGTACAGGCTAACACAGAAGGTCTTTGGCTAATGAAGTTCACAGATGACTGGAAACTAGGAGCCATAATCGAAACTCCTAATGATGTGGACATCCTACAAAAGGGCCTCTCTATGAATCTATGTTTTTAGTACATGAATATTAGTATTAATTTTAAAGAAGTTCCTTTCTTCTACATCCTAAAGTGCAAAGTGCATTGTGGTACCTCAAAAATGGATATTTGTGTGTCATTGTGTGATAGTATAAATGAACACCATAACAAAGATTACCTTTGTGTTTAAAAATTATTAAACCAAAGTAGGGCTGAATAGTATGAAAAGAAAAAAGGGAGAAGAAGAAAAAAGAAGAAAAAGAGGAAGAGAGGAATGGCATAGCAAGTGAGAGAGGAAAATAAGGGGGGAGGGGAGGAGTGGGTGGAAGGGGATGTGGTTGTGGGGATAAAAGAAGAAAAGCTGTAGGAGAAAAGGTGAGGCAGAAGAGCGGAAGTGAAAGTGAAGGAGGGGGAGAGGAAGGGGAAGGGGGGAGGGAGGGGAGGGGGAGAGAAGAAGAAAGAGGAAAGAGAGTGACAGGCATTCATAGTATAGATTCATAGTATAGTACACCAACTTTAATGGATCTAGGTTCATAACAATTCAAATCTGTTTTTAATGTTTTAAATAATGTTTTTATTAATGCAAATAATCAGAAAATTTAGTTTAGATGTATAAGCACTTTTAATTTAACATGTGATTAATTAAGGCAGCTATTTAAGCACTCGCTTAGGGCTGCACAGTGTTCTTGACTTGATAAAGCCTGGAAGGTATCCGGGCGAAAGCGCTTGTCTCTGATTTTGGATTTTACAAGTTCGTTTACTTCAATTTTAAATAAAGAAGTTTCCTACACTGCCTTTTGAATTATTGCTTCTGCTGGCGGACGTGGTACTTTTTTCTTGGCTCTTTGGTTTTTGTTCGTGAACTTCCTGGCTAATCATAGCCTCACCTCAGATTTCATGCCCACTGAGTGGCGCACAGCTACAGTTATCCTGCTCCACAAGGGAGGATCCGCCTTGGATCCTGAGAACTACTGTCCCATCAGTCTGACAAGCCTGATCTGCAAGGGCATGGAACGCATTATCATGGAACTTATAAACAAAGACATTGGCAACCTTCAAACACTGGACCCCACCCAGTTTGGATTTGTGAAGGGCTGATCTTGTCTCCTGAATCTGATTGACTTCCTCGAATCAGTCTCCAGAGCTGTGGACGAGGGTAAGGTGGTCCACACAGCTTATCTGGACCTCGTCAAGGCCTTCGACACCACCCCCCACTCTGGAATCATAGATAAACTTACTAAGCTGGGCATAAATCCCTACATCACTCGATGGGTTGCCAACTGGCTTACTGACAGAACCCAGACTGTAAAAGTAGCCGACTCCAAATCCAGCTCCAGACAAGTGACAAGTGGAGTACCTCAGGGTTCAGTCCTGGGACCACTCTTGTTTGGCATCTACTTCTCTGAAGTACAGACCAATGCTAAGGGACTCTGGCTAACAAAGTTCACAGATGACTGCAAACAGGGAGCCATTATTGAATCCCCAAATGATGTGGATATTCTACAAAAGGGCCTTACAGAAACAGATGCCTGGTGCCAGAGCCATGGGCTCAAGCTTAATGCCAAGAAATGTATAGATATTCCCTTTGGAAAAAAACATGTACCCATGAATTACCACATAGGTGGCAGGACACTAAACATCAAAAGTGTGATGAGAGACTTAGGGACACAGGTGGACAGTGGTCTCACTTTCGATAAACACATCACCACAACAGTCAGGAAATCCTTCTATGTGGCACACCTCATCACTAAGGGCTTTTCATCCAGAAAAAAGGAGGTCATTGTCCCACTGTACTCATCCCTCATTAGACCCCTTATAGAGTATAATGCCCCATTTGGTATGTACCTCACAAGACATCTGCAACAGCTGGAAAGGCCACAGAAATACCTCACTAAAAGAATCACAGTCCTAAAGCAGATGCCATATGCTGACTGTCTAAAAAAACTCCAGCTATACTCTGTGGTATATCGTCTACTCAGAGGCTATCTCTGCTTAACATACAAGGCCATGTCAAACCCTGAGCTGTTGGACATGCTCTACTTAAAGAAATCCCAATCCCTCAGAGCCACACACTCCAGGGATCTAAACCTTGTCATCACAATGAACAAAACATGCTGGAGGGATAGGTTCCTGACCCAGAGACTCCCCATACTCTGGAATAGACTGCCCATACATGTCAAGCAGAGTGCCTCATTGGCCCTCTTCAAAAGGAATCTTGATGATTGGATGGGAGATAGGAAATTCACCCCGGAGATCATGTCAGTCATCCTGCTAGACAGGGGTCCAGAGAAGTAAATATTGTGGGAAGAAATATCCAGGGAATTGTTATGGCTAGGCTTGCATAGGCCCTAGGGCTGATAGCCTAGTACCAACCTATGAACCTTTTTGGCTAGGCTTATATAGGCCCTAGGGCCAATAGCCTTGTACCTATCTATGAACGTATGAACCTATTTGCATTGCTATAGTTTATACTTTGGTAATATGTAGGACATTCTAGTTTTTAAAGCTATATGCACAAAAAGAGACTTCAGCCATTGTACCTTGTATCAGTTATGTAATGGTGACTTTAAGTGTTCAAACAGTTACTTTCAGAAACTGTGAAAGTTGTTTTCATTCCTGATCATAGTGGCATTCCTAAATTATAGTGATTAAGAGGAATCTATAAGACTGCATGATCTACATGTCATTCTTTTAGAATAAAGCACAACACACTGATTGTAATTAAGTAATAAGATGTTCAGCTTTCATTTAAAAATGAGGGTACTCTAGATTCACAGGCACAGGATATCAAGCACTAAGCAGGAATATGAGATTGGTTTTAAAGAAACCTGCTGAAGCAAATGTTCACGGGGAAGGTAAACATAAAGTATTAATGTAAACTACAGTAGAAAAAAATGTAGACATATGCATTTCATAAATATCTAGGAGGATTGATAATAAATCAATGACTTTTTCACTAAAGCCAGTTCAACCATAAATCTTTTTGGTTCAATGCTTTCTGTTGGGAGGCTTTGCCCACACTCTACTAAATGCAGGGAGAGGGAGCCTTCTGCATTCCACATTTAAATACATGGTCAGAGAATAACATAGTAAATTGTGATTTCTGAAGTTTAAAAGCTTTGTTCAATAAGCTGGTCCTAAATACGAGCTAGGGGGTTGGGAGGGTGGCCTAATGATTAAGGTGTTTACCTTACAAACACAAGGTACAGGGTTTGAATCTCACAGGGGATAATTGGCTAGGCTTAAAATGGCTCACAAGGGCATTTAGCCTAGTACTAACCTATGAACCTAAATAAAGGGTATTAGGTTATGTGGTCATCAGTCAAATGACCAAACTCCAAACCAAATACTAGAACATGTGCATCCATCTGAGATAGCCAAAATTAGTAAAAACTAAACGAAAACTCCAGCCAAGCTAGAACTTCTACTGAGTGACCTCACAAACCTCCTGTATCAGAGGCACATGGGATATGTGCAAATTACCCTTATGAACATCAGGTGTTTCAGTTATATGGCGATTCTGAATGCCGATGACCTTTTACTTTTTAAATTGTTTTAATGGACAATTTTAGGCCAATAAAGCCAAACCCCACTAGCTGTAGATATAGATTTATAGATATATATGTATAAGAGTCATTTGCACATAGCCCATGTGCCTCTGATACAGGAGGTTCACTCAGTGGAAGTTCTAGCTTGGCTGGAGTTTTCATTTAGTTTTTACTGATTGTTTTTTTCTGTGTGACTTTCTCACTCTTTGTTTTAGATAGCCAAAATTAATAAGAATCATTAAGGTGACCATAATGAAACCAGGGTCATCATGGCTGCACAGAGAAAGCAAGAGGGGTTTAACTAATCATGTTCTTATACTTCTTGGAATTTTTTAAGTATAGATGCAGTTTAGATTAAGAAATAAACAGCTGCTCACAGCAGTAGGGATAAGGAAAGCAGTTTTAGAGCCGAGGGACATAATTGGTGAAAAAGGATCACAGTGGCTGTTAGTCTCTCGCAGGCATTGTGTGGAACAGTGCGGTATAACAGAAGGTAGCATCATTAGATGCTATAGAAATAATGTAGTAAAACATATACCTAATGGACTATCACTGAAAGTTAGACGTACCATTGTGCATATTTTTATACAAAAGTCTGCATGTCAAATTAGGTCTACATTAAATTTAAAATAAAAAAATTTAGTCAAACAAATTTTTGAAAACTGTAACAGATATGGGTTTTAAAGGAAGACCAAGTGACAAATCTGGTTAGTCTGGGGTTTATTGCAGCAAGTTTGACAAAACTATACCACAGTGCCTTGAAGACTAGAAGGACATTTTACATGAGTTTCAATAGTAGCATGGAAAGTGCGATCTTCTAACTAGGCTCAGTGTTTAAATACATCATAATGAAAAAGGATTTTTTTAACTATTTGTTAATTAGATAAGCCCCTGGACAGAATTGTCCTTTGTCAGGGCTTACCCAGAACTACTGTATGGATAAGTGACTTGCTTAGAGTCACAGAGCAGGCAAATGAAGGTGGTAAGAATCAAACCCTGTATCCTATACACAGACAACAGCTTGTTAACAGCTGAGCAGGTTAGGCACCTGTGCTAACCGCTAGACAAACTTAGCTACTGAATCCAAAATATTGAATAAATTTTGAAGAGACTGCCACGCAGTGGGCATCCATAGTGAATTCTTAATCGAGAGTAATGCCAAGGGAGCTTACAGTAGGATGCAGTTTAGATGGCATCCAACCTATTGCAGTGATCCTGGGAAAGTTAATTTGAGAAGTTCTTATTTCTAAGGAATATACAATTTCTTTAGGATTATATAGGATCATAAGATCCCGGTGGTGCAGCAGTAGCTTTGTTGCCTCACAGCAAGAGGTTCTCCCGTTCGATTCTCAGCTAGTGTGCGGAGAGTGCCTTCTGTGTGGAGTCTGCATGTCCTCCCTGTGGGTTAAGTGGCGTTCCGAAAGATATGCATGAATGGGCATACCTTCATTGAAGGTTGGACGTCAAGCTGGCAACTCGGCACTGTGAAAATCTACTGCCAATCATTAGCGGACCGGAGTTCTGCTGTTGCGACCCCTAACTGGGAAAAGCCGAAAGACAACAACATAGGATCATAGGAAGCTACTAGGTTATTGGCCCTGAGGCCCCTACAAGCCTAGCCAGGAACACATTTAGTATTATTGACCAATATGATCTCTGACCTATACTGTTGGGACAGAAGATTCCAAACAACACATAGAGGGGAATGGTCACTTATAAGGTTTAGTCAATATGCCAGCTGATATGCTTTTCCACATTTACCTAATAAGGAACCACTTCAGAGTTGTAGGGACTTTAAAGCATTTGCCAACCCTAGTAGGTAGGATGGTGGGTTTTTTGAACCTCGTAAAATGGTACCATATGTTTCCCTCACTATTGAGAGGTTCTTTCCAAAGTCTTTGAAATCAGCCATTGAAATATTTTAAATACAGACAGTTGCATGCACATATGACCTTTTTTCACCATAATTTTTCTTTCAACCACATTCATTTAGTTTAGCTTAAGTATCTTTCACCAAAGTTTATTGCATGTTTTATGTGTCTAAGAAAAATGTATTTTTTTAACTGAAGATGTTATCTTTCTTACTCTGAGTTTTCTGTTTTTCTGGTGGTCTTTCCTTCTTCCTTTGCAGTACTGTATCTTCTGTCTTCCTCTCTGTTATGTGGTGAGGAATAAAGATATAGCATGTCATGCAAAAGTAAGATATATATAGTATTTTTGAACTGTCTATATTCAGCCTAAAGCAGTGATGGTGAACCTTTTGGGCTCTGCATGCCAACAATTCGGAAAATGCCTATCTTGACTCTGCTGGTGTCCCCCACCCCGGCAAAAGAGCAACAATTCTTTACATATTCATTTATTTAAAAAAATACAGTCCAATCATGTGCTGCTATTTATCAAAAAGTAAAAGAAAAATAAGTGACTTACAATGGAGAAAACAATATGTGCACTGATAATTGGGCTTAAAATATTGCACCAAAAATTATCCTACTTTTAATAGTAATTTTGAATTTAACCGAAAAAAATCGAAAACATTGCATTTGATTTGATTACATCAAGTAATGACTTTTTTGTTGCTGAGTTTTCATAAATAAGTGCAGGGTCACATATGTTTTGTTTTTTTGTTCATTTAGTTTCTTTGGTAACTTGGGTGTTGGTGAATGCTGGCGTGTCACCCAAAACATCGTGGTGTGTCAGCTTTGGTACGCATGTCATAGGATTACCATCACTGGCCTAAAGCCTCTACAAAATACTTTTGGCCTTTTGAAAGTATGCTTTATATAAACACACTTTCTTTTAGATTAATTTCAGTTTTGTGCATGGGAACCTATCCCTTTGACACCAGGTAGTTGTAGAGAGAATTTTTGGAAACTGGTCCCCAACCCCAAATGTAGTGGCCTGCCCTAGACAATGCATGATGTTGGACAGCATATCCTGAAATGATAGACATACACCAAAAAAAAAAGCGAAAACATTTAATTAATAGTGTAATGTTTGTCAAATAAAGCCGATATAAATGTGCCGGTGAGTACTGGGTTATACCCTTATGTTTGCATATGTTTCCTCTAGGTACTCCTGTTTCCTCCCACATTCCAAAAACATGCAGTAGGTTGACTGAACACTCTAAATTGGCTATAGGTGTGCATGTGCATATGAGTGTGTGTGGTACGGAAGAACTACTATGGCAGGGCTAGCCACCCAGCAGTTTAAACGTTGGCCCTAGATGATTATCACTGCTGAAGTGACACCCTGACCTCATGTGCAAAAATGGAAAAAGGGATTGTGGCTAAATGGATATCCTTGTCTTATACAGTGCTTATATAATGTTTTAAGCAGAGAAAGATAGACTCAGCTGCAAAGTCTCATAATCCCTACTGTGATAGCAAAAGTAGATTTTAATATTCTGTAATTAAGATAGTGCCTTCTTTTGGATTGTAAGACTGCATGTATATGACAGTCTGGTTAATTTTTCAAGTTTTATATTAATTGAACAAGATTGTTTCTTACAGTACTTTACATTATTACATTTTTAGTGTAATGGTAAAACGTACTCAACAGTTTCTGAATATAACTTGAACAAATGTATTTATTTATGTGTCTGCTACGTTGGTGACACACAGGAATGCAATTTACAAGGAAAAAGTAAAATTCATTATTTTATGAATTAGTTAAATCCCCTGTTAGTTTATAGGGTCCATAAGACTGACAGATATTTTTCAGATAGGTTCTACAGCTGGGTAGCAAGAGAGGCGGGGATACAAGAACAAAATAATGCCAAAACACTATTTCATGAGTTGTGCATGTGCTCAATGCAGATCCTTCTTAGGTTACTCCTAATGTCCCATAGTTCAGAGTGCTTACCTTAACTCCTGAAATGCTGAACTCATTGAGTTTACTGCCAATTCCAAGTGTTTCTTTTTTGTTTTAATTTTAGCTATTAATTTTATGTAAAGTGTTTAGGATTAATCTTTTTAAATAAATATAAACATAAACATTACAGAATATTACCACTCTAATAAACTGTCATCTACTTTAATTCAGGTGGTTTTTTTTTTTAGTTGGCCCCTTTTTTTTCTATCCTTATTCCCTACATATCATCAGCTTCACCCTGTCACTTAGAATCTGGCAGGGATTACCATACAGGTGTCTGTTTGGGGTTTCTTGCTTATCTAACATCTCATTCCCCTGGTAGGTGCACGCACGCGCGCATGCGTGTGTGTGTGTGTGTGTGTGTGTGTGTGTGTGTGTGTGTGTGTGTGTGTGTGTGTGTGTGTGTGTGTGCGCGCACGCGTGTGTGTGTGTGAGACTCTCACAATGTTAGGCCCAATGACTTTTGCACAGTTTAATGCATGTATCTATCCTCTGTCTGCAGCATATGAATATACTGCTTGGTGGGTACTCATGCACAGCCATTCATGCTGCATACTGCCACAGCCAACCTTCTTGGAATATCAGTATTGACTGAGCTGATTCTGCCCCTCCAAGATGGTTGGGCCAATGTTGGCTGCTCGCTCCCACCCTCCTGGCTGGTTTCTCTAGCATCCAGTTTGCTAACTGATTCTGGTTTCCTAGGTCATAGTCAGAGCTTTATCCCTCTGTGCTATGGGGCTAACTATAGCAATTTATTTTAATAAAGGCAATCATAAATTACATTACAGGCCAAGACAAGACCCAGTATATGACTGCCATGCAAAAAATAAATGTCTTTGCAACTGTACTGCTAGATAAAACACAGAAAATGTCTAGCATCCAAAAGATAAATGTTATTACAAATGTACTGCTAAGACAGAACATGGAGAATGTTTTATGTTTCCACCAAAATAGTTTATGAAACTTAAAGAAGTTCATCTGCAGAGGCAAAACTTGTCTTGGCAGGCATAAACACTCTTCCATGATTACCAGAGTACTACAAGATAATGAACTGCTTCAAAATGCATATGTTGGCGGCTCTACCTCAGCAAAATAAGCATAGATCTCAGTCAGAAAGGACTGTAACTCTGGGCAACTGGTACAAATTACTGGTATACATTAGAGATACAGTAGATTCCATGGTGTATAAAAGATAAGCTGCTAAACATGTATGCCAATACATTTACTTGTAACCATGACCAAGGATGAAAAATTGATTGTTGAATTAGAAGTATAAATCTGTATTTTCATATATTAGCTCTATAACTGTACAAAAGTACAGCTTACTAGCTTGAGTAAATTGCAGTGATAGTTTGCTATGCTTTAATGACTCTTTTATTTTTGTTACTTTTCTCCGATTCCTGCTTATATCTGAACCTTTGTTGCTTTGTATGCTGCTATAGCCCAAGCTAAGATTGACAATGGTTTCTGGTCTAGATCATTTACCTACTGAAAAATAAAAAAGTAAAACATGTTAAGAAATAGAGTGTAGGATAAAGTGACATTTTTATGCAATTCCTTTGATCAACTGTAAAACAATGCAGAGCCAGACATAATGACTTTAGCTAACAAGGCCCATTGTATAACAATGCAAAGTAACTTCTTATCAGTGACTGAGGCACCCCACTGACTCAGGGGGAGGAGTGCAGAGTTCATGCATGCCCTACCTCCAGGGGTAGAATTAGCTCTGTTTCTCTCACTATATATATATTGGACTAAAGCAGAAACCTCCAGGTAAACCACTGAACATCCAGTGAAACTATCCATCTGGACCCACAGGCGACAGGCATGTAAGTCTTATTACTTAAATTCTGCAGATATTACTTAAATTCTATAAAATGTTCATTTTAAACAATGTGAATGAGTTTATGCAATGTATTTTAGTGAAAGTTTAATACAAGAAAATTCTGTTACCATTCAATTTGAATGCAAATATGCCATAACATATAATAGGGCAAACGACTAGCATTTGGTTGATCTGAAAATATTCTTAATTTGGTACAACAAGCCCAAGAGACTATCTTAATCGGTACAAGTTTTAATGATAGTTTTGTATTTTGCATGCAACTACATACTTTGTACAAATGCAAGAAATAAAGAAATGTCCATGTTTAGTTAGTTAATAAACATGTTGACACTAATGCCATTTGAAATGCTTCCGAATCAGATAAGCAAATTCCAGTAAAGAAAACTGAATAGCGAGTTTAACATTTTTAGAAGAAATATAAATTATATCCTTCTGCTCAAATGTACATCTTCACTTTTACATATGTGTAATTGATGTGTAAGTTGCCTTGTGTAGTTAGTTATTCTGTTTTTATTCGAGTATACACAGTAGTAATTGTAATAATGTGAAATTGATTGAGACATTTTTGTAAAGTTATTTTATGTTGCTTGCTTTAGTGTCTTTGGTTAAAATTGTGGATCTGTTTTCCCTGAACCTTTAAAGCATATGCTCAATCTTATTTTGTGCTGTATGGTTTCTCATATTCAGAGTTTTTTGATAAACTTAAAATGGTTCACTAATGGAAAGTGCAAAGGATAAATTAATGAAAAAATACTTACTTAGTTAATGGGGTGGAAAAGAATTTAAAGAAGTAATTACCTGTGTTTTTAAGTAGCATGCCAAAATGAACCGGAAGCAAGAGTGACATGGGGCAAACTGGGATGTATATGGAAAGACAGTATAAGTAAAAGGCAGAAATTGTAGTCCTTTAGAGACAGCTGGTAAAATCTTATGTAGAGTACTGTTACATACCTCTCAACTGTACAGAGTTTTGCAGAATGTCCAGATTTTCACCTCATATTTTTGGTCTGTTTTTCATAAAATTGTGTTTTTCTGGCAAATTAGTGAAAAATCATTAATGACAGACATTTGAGTTTTAGACTTCACACCCTTCAGAAAATTCATGCTAATGCAAAACCTGTTATTCCATCAACTTTCTAAATTTTTAAGAGCAATATTTAAGAATTGCTCTATTTTTGGCCCTTTGTCCCACTTTTATATATGGCTTTTTCCAGATTTCTTGCTCAAATAAGAGGTTGATAGGTATGAATGCAGTCTGGAATAAATGAAACGGAGCCTCACCTGAAGGAAAATTTACAGAGTCTAGATGAAAAGAGGGACCAAAGGAAACTCTCAGTGGAACCCATAGATCCAATGGAGTTTACTTACCTGATTAACACATAAATAAATTAACATAAAAAATTCAGATTGCCCAGGATGGTATCTTGTTTCTAAAAATGATACGGGCATTACATTGCCTGCTTATTTGTTTAATGCAGAAAGAAGGTATGTTAAGAAGCATTCCTCTGTGTCAAATTCTTAGAATATGTTTTATTAGGAAGTAGGGAGTGAAAGTCCCATACTAGTTTTCATCAGGAGCAGGGACATGATTTTTTTCCTGAGGCCAAAAGCTTACCTATTAAAATTAAGAGACAAAAGTAGTCTGTGTTGTCAGCTGTTAAAAATGTGTTGCTCACATCGAAAGGGCAAGTGTGTATTTCAGGGGTTACCTTCACTTCCCCTAAAGCTCATTTGACTGACATTCATTTGACTGAGACCAAATGACTGACACTTCACTTCCCCTAAAACTCATTTCACTGACAGTACTGGCAGTGTGTAGAGCACTGTGTTCTTCTTTTCTTGGTTAAGGGTCACCTGTCTGCTCTTGATTGGCGAGTTGCCAGCTCAGCACCCAACCTTCCACAGAAGGCACACACATGCACGCACTCACGCCTAGGCCCAATTTAGAGTGTCCAATCCACCTACAGCATGCCTTTGGGATGTGGGAGGAAACCCGTGTGACCACAGGGAGAACATGCAGACTCCACACAGAAGGCACCCCAGCTGAGGATCAAACCAGAGAACCTCTTGCTGTGAGATGGCAATGCTAACCACTGCACCACCATGACCACCCCTAGTGTGTAGAGCACTGTAAGGCAAGTAAAAGGAATATGTCCTTTTCCCCACTGAAGTGCAACCCTGGAGTTAGTATATATAGTTAGGGGGTGTGGAGGATGTAGCCCCCCCCCATCTAGTTTGATTTTATATTCTCTGCTTTTGGTTTTATATTTTTCAGTAAAACCAACCCCCCCAACTATATATGCTAACTCCATGGTGGTACTACAGTGGGGGAAAAGGACATATTCCTTTTACTTGCCTTACAGTGCTCTACACACTGCCAGTACTAATTGTCAGTGAAATGAGTTTTAGGGAAAGTGAACTTTAGGGGAAGTGAAGTGTCAGTCATTTGGTCTCAGTCAAATGAGTGTCAGTCAAATGAGCTTTAGGGGAAGTGAAGGTAACATGTATTTCAAAATTTGAAAGGGAAAAGTCACAATCTAGTCTAAGCTGCAAACTTAACAACATGTTTTGTGCAATGTAGAAATGCATTTTCAGTGGAAAGCTTTGGGTTAAATGTCTAATGCAGCCAGGACTATTTGTAATTTTTTCAGTGGTAAAGATACCCACATTACTGTAATATGTAAACAATAGTACAGCAACATTTCTGCTTAGATTGTTGGCTAAGGAGCAACCGACTTGAAACATTGCGATATTTTAATGCTTATCTAAGAAAGCAGATTGCTCCTCACATCTGGTTTGCAGTCCAGCTTCCAGATTCTATGATTCTTTACTTTCTGGCCACTAGAATAAGGACTAAAATAGTCCTCTGTTTTACAAAATAATATAATTGTTATCTCTGGCATGTGGACTATTTAACAGTTTCAGTGGTGCCCATTTCTTAGTCCAGTAACATTTTAACCCCCTCTCTGGCTGTGCCTCTCTTTGCTGATACCTTTCCTGTATGCTTATCTTATTTTACTTGCTGACTTTCTACTCCATGCCCATATGATGTTTATGTGTTTAAAGCATCCATTCTGGAAGGTGCTTCCTGCATTGTGTCACTTCCCAAGTAGGCATTTCTTAACCTCGGTCAGGCTATATGCAAACCCCTAGGATGCACAGTACACGTGTACACATGTCACACACGGGCCTCCTTCTCCGTGATGAAACCTTTGACCGTTCTTGCTAGTTTTCTTTGTTCCTGTGCCTCTGAAGAAGGGGATATTGGGAGAGAACAGACTATGTCTCATGTGGAGTACCAGTTTGTCAGCCGAATCCTGCGATTGTCTGCCAATAATACATGCCCCCTAACATCTCCACTCTCTCTTAGCTCTATGTGTAATTCCTCTTTTGCTTTTTGCAGCTAGCTTGCTGCTGATGGAGTCAAGAAACCAGACACATTGCTGGTGACCCATGTATTTTTCTGTACCACACACTTGCATGGACTTTCTTCTCCAGGCTCACATTTATTTATGTATGTCTGTATGTATCTATGTATTTGTTTATTTATTTGTTTGTTTGCCTTTGTTAACTGGAACAAGTCTAACTGTTAAAACCCATTCTCCACAGAGGCCCATGGAGAAAGGCTTCACATGCAAGTTATACATGATGTGCATTTATCATTGCAGGGCTATGGGTGCAAAAGGACTGGGGACATGGTGGGCAGTATGAAGAGTTATGAGGGGATACTCTTAACTCTATGAGGGGGGAGCGTTCTCTGTGGCAGCATGCCCTTGCAGATGTGAGGGTCATTTTGTACTGTTCACTTGTTTGTACTCTGGCTTGGGAAAGTGCTTTAGAAAACTCCCATGGAGTAAAGGCTTAAAACTGCCCTTGCCTCCACCAATCAAAGCATGATGGAAACTAGTCTTGTCACCTCCAGCTCACTTCTGTTCAAATGAGGAGGGGGCTGTAGGGAAGCAAAGTCATTCTGTGTTTTGTATTGTCTTGAATTAATTTGGTTCAGCTGTAGTCCTTAAGAAGTTTAAATCCTGTTTTCTCTTTAAATTGTTCATTTTCACTCCCCACAGATTTACAAGGAGAAGCAGTTTACAATGTGCTACCTTTTGTAGTGCAAATAAATTCTCACTAAGTACAGTTTTTTTATGATAGTAAATTCCCTTAGTCACAGTCCCTGACAGCAGACTTTAGCTGGTTTCCTCTAACATGCATGCTGTGGTTATGGCTTACTTTTGATAACAATGCAAAAGAATTTTTAACAAGTGCCTGTTTAGGGGCAGTTGAGGGTTTTAAATGCTTAACTGCTTTCCCATCACAATTTGCTCGTAGGGTAATGTGACCCAAATCTGGGCCGTTTGCAGCTCATCACTTTGCATTATTTATGGGACTTGCAGACAGAGAGAGGAAACAAGTTTAATCTTCTTTCTGCAAGTAGATCTGCAAGTTTATTGTCAAGCTGTTTATTTTCAGCATGTAACTCTAGCTTTTAGAGAGTAAGGAGACCTTATTAAAGAGAGCAGAAATGTTTCATTCTTGTCTTAGCAAGTAGGCTTGCATGTTATTTTGTCTGAAACTCTTTCAGATTGTACTCTGGCAAACATTACCCCTCAAACATTTGTTAACAGGAATAAGGACACTGTTTAAATCAGGGATTATGTGGAACAAGTTTTTTTCCCCCAAAATCTCTTTATTTCAATTTTCTTTTTTCAAATAATAACAACAATACGGTAACTCAAAAACAATCTCATTCCAAGAAACTTTATACATATATATATATATATATATATATATATATATATATATATATATATATATATATATATATATACACAAGAAGTCACTACATCGTCAAGTAAAGTATGAGAATTCTTATGTTCATTTGGTCTCATAAGGGATAGTTAGAATGGGGATAGTCTATATATAAAGTAAAAATAGAAATTTAACCATTTATTTGTATGTTTAGGGAAAATAGTTACACATATACTATTCTTCTCCCTTTTCTTAGTATATGTGGAACAAGTTAAAATGTTAAGATAATATGTAAAGGAATTTGAATACTGCATTCATGACCCTACTGATTCGTTTAGTGCATAATGGAAGGATTCAAAGACTAAGCAAAAATCTTCAGATGAATGCAGTTTGCTGTCAAGTACTTTGTCTGGTGATCCATTTTATTATCAAGTAAGGTAACATTTCATAATTATGTCCATCTATCCATTCATAACCCCTTTTTCCCATTTTTGCCCATGGGGTTGGGGTGTCACTTCACCAGTAACAATCATCTAGAGCCAAGGTTTACACTGCCAGGTGGCTTGTACTACTGCAGTAGTTCTTCGGAATGTGGGAGGAAACTGGAGTACCTGGAGGAAACCCATATGAACACAGGGAGGGCACACAGACTCTGCACAGATGGCACCCCAGTGAAGAATCAAACCAGGGAACCTCTTGCTGTGAGGTGACAGTGCTATTCACTGTGCCAGTTATGTATTGTGTACTTTATTGCACTGTTTACCATTAATATGCACTGCCTCATAAATGCAGCTTACCTTTTGCATGCTTCATGGAATGTTACTGTGTGCATTGTGTAACTAAAAAGGGTCTGATGAGCCCACCTACGTCATCATCATCAATTCCTTTTTTTCTCTCTTTCTACATGAGCTTTGGGTGTTCTGTTAGCTTTGATCACCTCTCTTGAGATAGCACCCAGTTGTTATAGGTACGCAGACATGCAGTCCATTTCTTGGCTTAATGGCCTCTTCTCCTCTTGACTTCTTGCTGTATCAGACTGTCCTCTGCTTTCCTTCATATGTGGCCAAACTACCATTATTTGTTTGCCTTCATTTGATGTATTTCATCTGTCTCACAATGTGAATCTTATTACATCTCAGACACAATCTCAATCACTGCAAGCTTCCTCCACTGTACCTTCTTTTCCTCACCTACTTAGTTAACAACGGTGTGTGTGTGTGTCTTTCGGCTTTTCCCGGTTAGGGGTCGCCACAGCGGAACTCCGGTCCGCTAATGATTGGCAGTAGAGTTTTACATGCTGGCTTGCCGGGCCTAACGCACAACCTTCAACGAAGGAACGCCCATTCACGCATGTCGTCACACAGTAGACGCTTTAACTGAGAATCGAACGAGCAACGTCTAACTGTGAGGCGACAACGCTACCGCAGCACCACCACCGCAGTGACTTAGTTAAAATACTAAAATTCCTAAAACAACACGTCTATGTTCTGCTACCATTTGTTACAAAATTCCTTCAGTAACATTTGTTGTGTAATCCCTACAGTAACAGTCAGCCTTTTCTGCCCTGCATTTCTACTTGTTGATAAATGTTGAAAACTCCCTGCAAAATATCAACCTAGTTTTATCTTATGTTATTCTGACACTAATAATGAACTGTACCATACCTGTCAAGTCAAAAATGATCGGTTATGACATTTTATAGTTAACCTGGTTAACGTGAGACTAAGCTAGTTGGCTAGAAAATTTGTTTTGCCTGCATAAGAATGAATGCACGTGTTACAATGTTTCAGAATGTATACTATACATAACGTGTATGTGTTGTAGCAGTGATAGAAATATGCATTTTTTTACTTTTCACAGTGAGGTGGATATTAACTTTTAAAATTCAGTGGTAACACCTGGACTCACACCCAAACCAGGCTCCTTTTTTACAATGTAGCTTTGGCCTTGTACCTCAATTATTTTAGTTAAAATTTAAAATTTCACAGTGCAGTAAGGAGATCTGTATGGAACGACTAACAGACACTCATGGATTTGTCTAGGTTTTCCAATTTGTTTTTTTTTTTAAGTTCTTATTTATTTGAATTTGCATTGTAGGATTCTTAATAATATAGCATTTGTTTCTATGATTGGTTTGTATATTTTATTTTCTATAGTCCTTTTCTCTGCATGTCCTTATTGATTACTGTTATTTTTAGTTCATAATTTATTGTACTTGCATTGTTTTCCATTCATAACTTTTAATTTTTACACAATTAGCTTCAAATGCTGGAAATTATTTTTTTAAGAATGCAACAATTTCCACCATCTCTAGAACTCATTAATATTTTTAACTTGTATGATACTGATTTTTTGAATGTATTTATTGATATGGAGTCCCAGAATTAATAAAACAATATGTTAAGAAAACATCTCACCATGTTTGCAGGAGGTCTCTGAAGTGCCATATCTTCAGTAAGTTTATTTAAATCCTGGTTGGCAGTTCCTCTAAGATATTTACTAAGATATCCATTTAAGATGTCCACATGACTTGCTCTGCCTTTTTCTTCTAATTTTTACTGTGTGAAGTTACTGACTTCTACTTTAATTCAAACCAGCATCCTTCATTCATTTATTTTCTACTGCCTGCTTTAAGTGACTAGAGGTCATAAGATGTTGAAACCTATCCTGGAAAGCTGTGGGTATGTTGTTGTGTCTTTTGGCTTTTCCCGGTTAGGGGTCGCCACAGCGGAACTCCGGTCCGCTAATGATTGGCAGTTGATTTTTACGTGCCGAGTTGCACAACCTTCAACGAAGGTACGCCCATTCACGCATGTCTCCACACAGAAGATGCTCTAGCTGAGAGTCGAACCGGACAGTGTCTTACTGTGAGGCGACAATGCTACCGCAGCACCACAATCCTGGGTAGGATGACAGTATATTAAAATAAAGCACTTTTATTTCTTTAAATTTGTCACCTTTATGATGCCCTGTATTTTTCCGATGATCACTTGCATTTACTTTGTAGTGATAAGATTTATGGTGCCCTGTACATTTCCATGTGATCATGCACTGTTTCCTTAAAACAAAGGTTATATCTGTTACAGATGTCATGGATTTCATTTCAGATGTCACCTCTGCTAAGATTTGTGATGCTAGGATTTTGTTCCACCTTTATTAGTAAGTTATTTACATATGTTATGCACAGGAATAAATTTAAGATACAGCATTAATGCAATACATTATTTTCTCAGTCTTTTTCTTTTTTATCCGCACACTCATTGTGTTATCTTATTTTCTTGATGAGGACTTCTAATAATCTTGTGTCTTTCGGCTTTTCCTGGTTAGGGGTCACCACAGCGGAACTCCAGTCCGCTAATGATTGGCAGTTGATTTTTACGTACTGGCTTGCCAGGCCTGACACACAACCTTCAACGAAGGTATGCCCATTTGCTACAAAAATCTTTGGATGTTATATTTTGTCTCACAGCTTCGTGGTTCAGTCCTGATTTCTGGTCACTTCCATTCAATGTCAGTGTGATGCTCATGTGTTGATAATTGTGCAGATGATATGGTTAGGTGTGACCATGGCACAAAGTACAGATGTAGGTACAATATCAAGGAGACAGAGAGATATAAACATAGTGTCATAATCTGCAGGCCATCTCCATGCAACAGTCCCACAAAGTCAGCACTGTGGGTATGTACACATTCCAGTTTCATCCCATTGTTGACTACAGTGTATCACCACA
Organism: Protopterus annectens; assembly: GCF_019279795.1. NCBI lineage: Eukaryota > Metazoa > Chordata > Ceratodontiformes > Protopteridae > Protopterus > Protopterus annectens. The sequence goes on from NC_056732.1 coordinate 1,598,196,925, forward strand.
TGTCTTGGTAAGTAAGCATGTCCCTGGCCTTTTTTGCTGCAATCACCCACTGTGATAACAAGCTTCTGAACGGAGTCAATTCTATAGGAGATCAAGCTGCTATCTCTACCCACAGGGTGGAAAAGCTAACATTGGCCAGTAACTTCCACCTCCCCATGTCGCCTCATTTAGTACGTAGGTCATTAGCTGATCCCTGGTCATGTGGGTCATGGCTTTATCCCTCTGTACCATGGAGCTGGCAGGGTCAGACTAGCTTTATAAAATATTTGTAAATGCTGTTGCACATGTTATATTGAAACCATACAATACCAAAGTGCTTTAGCAAACACAGGGTGTCATTCAGGGTGGACCACAAGTATAGTTCTGCCCTGATTTTTTAAACTTGCTAATTTAAATAAACTATAAGTAAAGGTGTCATTCAGTTTGGAAACAAATGCATTTCTTTGGTTTTGAACTGGTTACCGAATTAGTAATTTTCAAAAGTATTTAAATAAATAAACTACAAAGCTGCACTGTTCTGGTGCATTTCACTGAGTGATGTAATGCATTATAGACTGCCATTCCTGTTTTCTGAGCAAAAGTGAAGCTGCTAATGAATGCATCATCTTTTAACGGACATGTTTCACCAGAACTTTGGTTTCACCTAAATATCTGCTTCCTCCACTAAGGGCTTTTGACACTGTTGATGTATAGTAGAGCTTTGATTCTTTTTTGCAGTCATCTTGGGGTTGTGGCAGGGGGTGCAATGTGTAGGAGAAAAGCAAATTGTTACTGTTTTAGCAAGTAATCTTGCTTTTGGCAAAGTTACTCCTGCACACGTTATTTCCATATCGTTTTTGTTGAGCTCCAAGGAAGCAGTGAATTAGTCTATGACAATGTGATTTTTGCTGCTGTATCATGCAACCCAGGAGCTGCTTACAAACTCTGTTTATAAATTGTATAAACTACCCCAGTCATTTTAAAAAGGTAAGAAGTAATAATATGGGTCAGAGTACATAATGCCTAATAGCACACAGTGCATTATTTTTTGGCAGTTAATGTTACAGCTATCAGTGCAATACAGGTATAAAACAAATGTTCTTTTTTTCTCTCTGCAGTTTATCTCCAAGAGACTTCTCTATCAAGCTTTTTGCCTTAAAGATGGAGTCAAGGACGTGCACTGTCATTTCTTTACTCTTTGCACTTTGTGTCAGCCAAATGCTTGTTCATGGCTCGTCTATGTGTAGTATTTTTAAAGGTAAAAACTTTAAAATGTACAACATTTTGCCTCAGATCATTCAAGTATGGTTTAATGGAACCTGAACTGAGTGAAAACATTTCACAATGCATCATATTTCATTCCTGGGTTATTAAAGATCTGTGAGTAACGCACTAGATACAGTTTAGCATAGTACATTATAATATACTAGACAGTGGTGTTGACTTTGTTTCATATACTTTTTACCCCACTATCTGTCTGCTGTCAGTCCACCCATGACATGAACAGCACATTCATTCCTTTTTACGTGAAAGATAAGTATCGAGGACCACCATTCAAGAAACCATCAAGGTTTTCTGTTTAGCACTAAAGCCTAGACTAATACCCGCTCTCCACAATAACCACAGTCAACACTGGTGTTCATATTCATGTACAAACCCAGCAACACAGCATAACTCTGTTTGATGGCACATTCACATTGATGGCCCTTAATACTGATTGCTGTGTGACTGAGCCTTCAGTAGGAGTCATCAGTGCTCAGGATTGGGCTGCTTTCCCTCCCTCATGATGGGTACTGTTTGCCACGTGTACTCTACACTGTCATCTTTTCCTGTATCCAGGTCATTAACTGTTCCCAGGTGATCTGTGTTGGAGTCAGGGTTTTGTCCCTCAGTTGTTGTTGTTTGTCTTTTGGTTTTTCCTGGTTAGGGGTCGCCACAGCGGAACTCCAGTCCACTAATGATTGGCAGTAGATTTTCACAAATGCTGAGGTGCCAGCTCGATGTTCAACCTTCAGTGAAGGCATGCCCATTTACACATGTCTTTCAAACACCCACCCAACCATGGGGAGGACATGCAGACTACACACAGAAGGCACTCCCCACACTCCAGCCAAGAATCAAACGGTTACAGTTTGATAAAAACATTTGTCAGCAATTCAGCAAACTTACCTACTAGTTACAGACTGTAACCTACACAAATTGTTCTTTCTCCAGGGTGTTGCACTTTCATAGCATGTTACCTTTATAGGGAGTGGAACAGGGTCTAGTAGTTTCCTTGACCCTGCATTTTTTTAACTGAAAACAAAGTTACATAGTATAAGACAATGACAACACAGTGACCATGTACCAATGTTGCTTTACAGGTTTAAGCAGTATTGTAAGTTTTTGTTCTATGCAAAATGTAATTCTTACAGCTGATTATAAATTTATGAATGACTGCATGCAATTTTTTTTTAGCCTCAAGCTACAAATATTCTGAGATTTGTTACTCTGGTTTCAGCCATGCAGCATCCCTTCTTACCCATAGAATTGCTGTTAGAGGAATTACATTTAAGTATAAAGTTAATTTTTTAAGTTTCATAGGTTCATAGGTTCATAGGAGGGTACTAGGCTATTGGCCCCTGGGCCTATATAAGCCTAGCCAAAAATGTACCTTGGCTTTCGCCACCCAAGAAAATTATTTTCCTGTGCCCCTGTCGAGCAGAGCCACAGAAGTGATCCCCGGGGTGAATTTCCTATCTCCCATCCAATCATCAAGATTTTTTTTGAAGAGTGTTAATGAGGAGCTCTGTTTGACATAGATAGGTAGTCTGTTCCAGAGTATGGGAAGTCTCTGGGACAGGAATCTATCCCTCCAGCATGTTCTGTTTATTGTGGTGATAAGGTTTAGGTCCCTAGAACTTGTAGCTCGGAGGGATTGGGATTTCTTTAAGTGGAGCATGTCCAACAGCTCTGGGTTTCACATAGCTTTGTATGTTAGGCAGAGATCGCCTCTGAGTAGGCGATATGTGACGGAGTAAAGCTGGAGTTTTTTGAGATGTTCTGCGTAGGGCATCTGTTTGAGGCTAGTAATCCTCTTTGTGAGGTATTTCTGTGGCCTTTCCAGTTGTTGTAGATGTCTTGTGAGGTACATACCAAAAGGAGCGTTGTACTCTATAGTGCGTCTAATGAGTGATGAGTAGAGGGGAACAATGACCTCTTTTTTTCTGGATGAGAAACCTTTTGTTATGAGGTGAGCCACATAGAAGGATTTCCTGACCACTGTGGTGATGTGATTATCAAAGGAGAGACTACTGTCCACCTGTGTCCCAAGGTCTCTTATCACATTTTCAGCGTTAAGTAGACTACCAGCTATGTGGTAGTTCATGGGTAAAGAGTTTTTACCAAAGAGGATGACAATACACTTTTTGGCATTGAGCTTCAGGCCATGGCTTTGACACCAGGCATCTGTCTCAGTGAGGCCTTTTTGTAGTATATCCACATCATTAGGAGTTTCGATTATGGCTCCTAGTTTGCAGTCATCTGCAAACTTTGTTAGCCAAAGACCTTCTGTGTTAGCCTGTACTTCAGAGAAGTAGATACCAAACAGGAGAGGATCCAGGACTGAACCCTGTGGTACTCCAGTTGTCACTGGTCTGAAGTCGGATTTGGAGTCTGCTACTTTCACAGTGTGGGTTCTGTCTATGAGCCAGTTGGCAACCCATCTTGTGACATAGGGATTTATACCTAGTTTAGTGAGCTTATCTATAATTCCAGAGTGGGGGTGGTGTCGAAAGCCTCGGCGAGATCTAAATAAGCTGTGTGAACCACCTTACCCTCATCTATGGCTTTGGTGACTGCTTCAAAGAAGTCAATCAGGTTTAGGAGACATGTAACATTTGTTAATGTCTGTTATGTACTTCACAGATAAAGATTCTAGTTGTCTACTGATGTACTATGTTCTTCATCTGTAAATATGTTGTAAGTAATTGCTATGTAAATTGTTAATCGCTATGTAATCCAATGTAACTACTGCCTGTTTATTTTAACTGTGGAGCTTTTCTTCCCAGGCCTCTGCTGAAAATGGACCTACGTCCAGTCAGACACTCCCGGTCAACAAATATAAATAAATAAATAAATAAATAAATAAAATGATCTGCCTTTTACAAATCTGAACTGGATAGGGTCCAGAGTTTGGAGATTACCAATGTCATTGTTTATGAGTTCCATGATGATACGTTCCATGGCCTTGCAGATCAGGCTCGTCAGGCTAATGGGGTGGTAGTTCCGTGGGTTCATTGTGGCTCCCCCTTTGTGTAGTGGGATAACTGTCATGGTGCACCATTCAGTGGGCATAAAGCCTGAGGTGAGGCTATACTGAACATGGTACTTAGGTAGAGTGCCAGTTCATTCTGTAGTTCGTGTAGAACGCAGCCTGGGATATTGTCAGGTCTCATGGATGCTGTGGTCTTGGCTTTGGAGAGTGTGTTTTTTACCTGCGCAGCCATGGTTACAGGTACTTTGCATTCTTCCGGTATAGAGATGGGCCCTCTAGGGGGTGAGATGGGGGTAAAGTTAGCACTGAACCTATCTGCCAGGATGTTGGCAATATCAGTTGGTTCTGTATATTTAGTGCCATTGTGCTGTAACGCAGAGCAGATCTGAGTGTTGCCATTGAGATTCTTGACATAGCTATAGAATGCTTTGTGGTTGTCTTTAGAGTCAGTGGCAATTTTGTTTTCGTAACTAGCTTTGGAGGATTTTATGAGGGATCTCAGCTTCTTACTGAGGTTGACCAGGGCATTCCTCCAGTCATGGGAGTTTACTCTTTTTTGCAACAGTTTCATTCTTTTGTTGTAGAGTTTTTTTATGGCAGAGGACCACCAGATCGGCTTCCTTTTTTTGGAGGATAGCATCTTGGTTCCATTAGGGATAGCATGATCCATGCACTCGTGTAAGTGCTTATAAAGTGCATTTGTGTAGGATTCAGCAGTCGTAACTCTATTGTCTGTCTACATGAGTGTCATGAAGTTTGCCACTTCTGTCTTAAGAAGTGTGAAGTTGGCTTTGGAGAAGTTTTTTTACGGTGGTTTCCCTAATTGGGGGTGGGGGTGGGATGTGGGTGTCTAGGGTGATTAGCTTGTGGTCAGATGGCAGTGTGCCCATTAAAGTCTATGGGTACACTTTACACTTTTACTACCATGATGCCACTGAGGTTAAAATTTACTTTTAAGTTCAGTGGCATAATTATAGTGAATGTGGTAGTTTAAAATAATTGTTCTATGGCACTTTCTGCACTACCTTGTATCGTGCAAAGGGTAATAAAAGAGTAAAATAAGTAAATAAAATGGCTATGCATGCTCCCGGTTTTGGAAGGTATTGTTAGAATACAATCTTGTGGTGATGATGTAATGTGTTCATCTGCAGAGCTGATGACATCATTGCTTCTTCTTGTTACTGATATTCTGTATATCACTTTGCTGTATTAAAATATGATAATGATCATGCAATCATGTTTGCCTTGACTGATGTACCATTTTTCATCTGCAGTTGCTCGTTGTGCCAGAGATGTTGAAGCAAGTGGATACCTGCCTGGTGAGTATTGATCTTGGGTTGTCATAGGTGTGTATACGTATATGAATATTTTCTAATAGGATGTTGCTTAATTAATTTCAGACTGTATTACAGCAGACTTGTTATTTCAGAGGTGAGGGTATTACCTGGAAACATAGTTATGCGCTAGATATAAATGAAGGCAGTGAAAATGTGCTGCAGCGGGTATGGTAGTGACTAATGAAATGGTAGAGCTGATGACTGAAGACAACAGGTGATGCAATATAAAGTGGAAAAGGCAGATAAATCCATGTCCACTGTTTAACAGCCAAAGTGCCACATAGCTGTAATCTACCACTGACCTCCATTTAGTATGTCTTTTAATAAAAATAGTGATATTTTTGCCTTTGTGTTATAGCAAGGTACGTTATCTTCTGTGCCACCAGAATTAACTTTGCAGAGTAATTTGAAGGGACAGGATTCTTGCTTGAAGGTGGAACCAAAAATTGTTTTACACCAAAAATCTTAGGCTGGAAAGAAAATGGTGTAAAGGACTAAAGGTGACTGTCTGCTGTAATTACATGACTCAATAGTGCCCAAAGTAAATTCAAAAATACTGAAGAACAGGGAATGTCGAATATCACCGTTCTAGTTTAAAGTTGTTTTTAGCAGGTGGGCAAGTCCCCCTTCAATCCCCCAAAAAGTCATTTAGTGTCACTGTTCTGGGACGCTCACTAACAAGTCAACTAGGTAAATATAAGTCTACATTGTAAGTCATTTAGTGTCACTGTTTTGGGACGCTCACTAACAAGTCTTGGAATATTCCAAGTGGTTATCCTGAAGTTGTACAATTATTGCACAGGTAAAGTTGTACAATTATTGCATAGGTATAAAACAGGGAGTAGTCAGTGTTAGTAATGACAAATAAACCTACCTAGGATAAAGTAATCCAAATATAAATGTTACAGACATGCTATTTATGTAATAGTTTGTTTCCTTAGTTAAGTTTGTTTTTTTGGCTGGGCTAGTTCCACTGGGTCCATTGACTGTTTTCAGTGAACTCCCAAGAAAGTATTTATATAGAGTAGGGATAATTTTGCTACTGGGAAATTCCCCTAGTTTTTGTTAGAGGCGTGCCTATATTTGTACACCATAGGGGAATGGACATGAATTTGGAAGTTATGACTAAAAGGGATGGATCAGTTTTAAAAGTGAGATGGATCCATTTGTGAGGATTGATGGCAGTGCTGTAAATAGTGAAGAGGCCCACAGTGATACAGAAAGTGTACTGGAGTGGTGTGATGGGTTGTGGTGGTGAAATGGGCAGATGAGGAAGTGGTACAAGTCTGAATCCCAAAGCACTCAGCATGGGAGTTAAATACTACTGGTAGATCCAGGATTTTTGTAGTTGTACACCCGCTTCTAATTTGACCTTCTGAGAGGGTAACCAGTTTTCTTATCTGTATACCCAATTGCCCATACTGCCAAATCCTCCAAACCGGTGTCTTTTTGTGGTGTATGTTATAATGTAACATGGTATCTTTGCTGCTGATTCATTTGAACCTGCCTTTGCTGTTTAAGCAGAGATATTTGATACTCTTTTGGAAAAGTCTTTCTTCCTCATTTCTTCTTAAATATACCGTGTCTTGTATTGTGCATGCTTGACAATGCACATGTAGTAAAGAGAAGTAGTGATGTTTTGGAAAAGGGGGTAATTTAAAAGCAACAGTTATCCTGCTCCACAAAGGTGGAGCCACAGCGGACCCCAAGAACTATCATCCTGCAAGCCTGACTAGCCTGGTATACAAGGCTATGGAGCGCATTATCATGGAATTTATTAACAGAGACATTGGGAACCTTCAAACATTGGACCCTACCCAGTTTGGCTTTGTTAAGGGCCGATCATGCTTCCTAAACCTGGTAGACTTCTTTAAGACAGTTATCAAGGCTTTAGATGAGGAAAAGGAGGTTCACACAGCCTACCTAGACCTCGCAAAGGCTTTTGACACCATTCCCCATTCTGGTATTATAGACAAGCTCACCAACCTGAACATAAACCTCTATGTCACGAGATGGGTTGCCAATTGGCTCACGGATAGAAACCACACAGTGAGAGTTGCAGGCTCTAGGTCTGACTCTAAACCAGTTACAAGTGGCGTCCCCCAGGGCTCAGTCCTGGGACCCCTCCTGTTCAGTATATACTTCTCAGAGGTGCAGGCAAGTACCGGAGGACTTTGGCTGACCTAGTTCGTAGAAGACTGCAAACTGGGGGCCATAACTGACTCTCCAGCTGATACAGACATCCTCCAGAAGGGTCTCACTGAGACAGATACCTGGTGTCAAAATCATGGCCTCAAACTAAATGCCAAAAAGTGCATAGTCATCCCCTTTAGAAAAAACAAAGTACCCGCAAACTACCACATATGTGGTAGTCCCCTAAATACAGAAAATGTAATAAGGGATCTGGGGACCCAAGTAGATAGTAATCTCTCCTTTGCCAAGGTGGTTAGAAAATCCTTCTATGTAGCCCACCTAATCACAAAAGGGTTAGCATCTAGAACTTCTTCTTCTTCTTTTGGCTTTCCCCGGTTAGGGGTTGCCATAGTGGAACTCTGGTCTGCTAATGATTGGCAGTAGATTTTTACGGTGGCGAAGTGCCAGCTCGACGCCCAACCTTCAACGAAGGTACGCCTATACACGCATGTCTTTTGAATGCCACTCAACCACGGGGAGGACATGCAGACTCCACACAGAAGGCATTCAGCAACAAACCAAACAGTCAAATTCCACCAACGTTCTTTATTAACGATCTGGTACCTCGGCCATTCGCCTTCAAAGGCACTCCGGCCGAGAATCGAATGGGAGAAGCTCTTGCTGTGAGGCAACAATGCTACCGCTGCACCACCGCTGTCTAAAGAGGTTATTGTGCCCCTCTACTCATCACTCATCAGACCCATCATAGAGTACAACTCCCCATGTGGGATGTACCTTACAAGACACCTGCAATAGCTGGAAAGATCACAAAAGTACCTCACCAAGAGAATTACTGGCCTCAAACATATGCCCTATGCAGCCCGACTGAAGAAACTCCAGCTGTACTCGGTTGCATATCGCTTACTCAGAGGTGATCTCTGCCTGACATACAAGGCCATATCCAACCCAGAATTGATGGACATGCTCCACCTAAAAAACACAAATCCCCAAGAGCCACACACTCTAGGGATCTAAATCTCACCACAATGATAAATAGGATGTGCTGGAGGGATAGATTCCTGTCCCAGAGACTCCCCATGCTTTGGAACAGGATTCCAATCTACATTAGGCAGAGCCCCTCACTAACAGTCTTCAAGAGAAACCTTGACGAGTGGATGGGAAACAGAAAATTTACCCCGGGGATCACTGCAGTGGCTCTGCTGGACAGAGGCACAGGGAACTAATGGCTCTGCTGGACTGAGGCACAGGGAACTAATCCAAGGAGGCGACGAAAGCCAACACATTCTGGCTAGGCTTATAGATGCCCTCAGGCAGATAGCCTAGTACTTGCCTATGAACCTATTTCCTGATTTGTTGCTATATTGAAGGGGTGGGTCAGTGGTATGAAACTGTCTGAGTGACACTGCAGTTGTGTTAGGAAGGGCATTCAAAGAAACCATTAGCTAAAGTGATTAAGAAACCAGGAGAGATGTGAGTCCCAGGAGTTCTTATGCCTGTAAATTTTTTCTTGGAAGTCATTAAACTGCTACTGAATTGCTTAAAAGTACATCTAGAAATTTTTATGAATGCATAAAAAGTGGTGAGAAGACTCTGTACAAAGCTAATGGGCTCATTGTTTCCTTGATATATTAATTCTATGAAATATAATAGGGTCCTATTTATTTGTTAACAAAGTAAGCTAACTGGTCTACCTTGGACCATTTTTCCCCAAAGCTTTTTGTAGCATAACTTCATCACCTTTAGAGAATTTTTGATAAATGGTTACTTCTAGGACTGATTGACTTTAACGCCACAGAAATACTATGCTTTGCTTTATATGTAATGTGAAAAGTGGCTTGGAGTCTGCTTAAAAAAGAAAAAAAGAAAAAAAAAGTCTGACATGGAATTTTTCTAGCAGAAGTATATGCCGCTCAAGAAAGCATGAAACTGGAAATGATCAAAGTTGTAGCGGGTAATGTAAATGAATGTGAAGTATACAGCAGATGTTCTTCGTGTTTCACTGTTGCAGTCATTACATTTGGGTAATCCTGCTGGCAGGTTGCCCTCAGCCGGCCTGAATTCCAAAGTCTTGGGTCCTGCATCGGCTGCTGTCACCACTTCCATGATGTCAGGTCGTCAGGGGTATAAAAGAAGCAGCCGACGACATTTTCTTCAGTCTTTCTTGCCGCACGGTGCCTGAAGCAGAAGCAGTTCACAAGTGCCGGTCGGCCAACTCCTGAGATTTTCGTGTTCGAGTTTCAGATCCGAAGTCTTCAATAAAGTTAAGTACCCCGTTGGGGAAACTTTTTTTTCTTGCTCCAGACCGATGTCAGAAAAAGTTAATAATTGTATTTCTTGTGGGAAGCAAATACCTCATAAGGATTTTCATTCTTACTGTATTCCTTGCCTAGGCCCTGATCACAACATTTCTGGTTGTCGGTTTTGTGCTAGATTTAACCAATGCACTATTAAGTGTCGGTATGATTTTTGCTTTAAACTATTTTGGACACCGGTTTAATTATCCAGAAATGTTGTCAGATAGCCATCCGACTACCGGAGTTCAAAAAAACGCAAATAAAAGGAAAGAGATAGACAACCGAGGCCCAAAACCGATGACGAAGCTTCTCCTAAGCCAGTCGCCTGTACGCCAGTCCTCAGTGAGGCGCTTTCGCAGCCCCTGACACCCGCTACTTTAGAGTCGCAGGCTGCTACCGACTCCCACGTGGAGTCGGCCATGCCACTGGAAACTCAAGGTATTGGAGCCTCGGATATTATCCCTTCAGATGGGTCCGGAGCCGCTGAGCAGGCACCAGCTTCGGAGGGTGTATTCAGACCTAAACATCTTTACATCAAACCAACTTCAGCTTCAAAGGCAAAGACTAAAGCACCTTCCAAAGCAAAGAAACAAACTCAAGAGCCATGTGGTCAGGCCTCTATGCCCAAAAAAACAAATTCTCAAAATGGCCGAAGACTTGATTACCTTGATCAGGGGTTCCCATCCCCTCCTGATAAGAGGCCTAGGCAAGAGACTGACTATGAATCTTCAGATCAGGTTTCCATTTCTTCTGATTCCTCTTCTGATCAGGAATATTCTCTTCCCCCCTATGAGGATTCTGATGCAGAAGAATCTATACCTTCAGCTTCTCCTCCAGAGGACTATTCTTTTGGGGAAACCTTACATACCATGAGGGAGCATTTCCACTGGGAGAGCCAAGATTTTTCAGAATCTAAAAAGAGGCTCAGGGATTTCCTTTTACTACCTCAACACAAGCCACTAGCCATCCCACCTGTGTTAGACATTGTAAATGATGTGTTTTCGGAGTCTAGTCTTACCCCTGACTCCTTACCGCCAGCTCCTGTTAAGCCTGACAGATATTACAGGGTTCCTGTCTCTCATAAATTCCTTTTTAAAAACACTGCTGCAGACCCAGAAATTATTTCTCAGGGTCCCAAAGGAGTTAAGGTTTCCACTGCAAAAAACCCTACCCCCTCTGACAGAGATTCTAGGGCACTGGATAGATGGGGAAAAAAAGGTTTACACATCTGCTACCTTGGCTATAAGGGCCTTAAACTGTCAGTTTCATATGCTCAAATATCAGCAACATGTCATGGCATTGCTTAAACAGAAAATGTTTTTAAACTCTGAATGTGCAGAAAACAAGAAAATGCAGGATTTATTGCATGCAGCTGAACAAGTTGGAAAGCATACTTTGCAATGTGGTTTTGATTCTTTAGAGGCCTCCTGCAGGGCCGCAGTTACCGGTTCTGTAATTAGGAGGCATGCTTGGTTAAAGGAACAAAATCTGCCTGATCATGTTAAAGTTAAATTATTAGATGCACCTTTACAGCATGATACTTTGTTTGGTGTTAAGGCAGAAGAGGTGTTAAAGAAAATGGAGGACAAAGCTAAATCTATGCAAAAGGTCAAAGATTTTTTACAAGTACAGCCACCTAGGTTTAGTAGACACTGGCCAGCAAAGAGTTGGTCCTTTCCTGTGTCAGACATACCTCAAAGGGGCAGATCCAGATGCCCTAGAGGCAGATCCCAGGCGCAAGGTTCATACCGCTCAAAACAATGGGGGACTTCTACCTCCAAAGTTGGAGAAGACAAATCACAACGATACAGGAAACAGTCCCAATGACTTGCCCCTGCCTGCACCAAGCACTTATCTCCTGGCAGCACCCTTAGGGGGAAAACTAGCACTTTTTTCTCAAAATTGGCACATTTTAACCCAGGACAAGTGGGTCCTAAATATCGTGTCACAAGGCTACAAGTTCCATTTCCATACCCTGCCAAAGGCAAACGGCTGGCCAGATCTGCCAAAAAATCAATGGGCAGGGGCACAAAAACAAGTCTCATCCCTCATGGACAAGTACCAGAGCAAGAGCAGGGACAAGGATTTTACTCAAGACTGTTCTTGGTACCCAGAAAGGACAAGGCCTGGAGGCCAGTACTGGACCTATCTATTTTGAACACATTCCTGGATATACCAAAATTCAAGATGTGGACTTTGCGGCAGCTTCTGCCCATGCTGGGCAAGAACGCTTGGCTTGTGGCTTTAGACCTAAAAGAGGCATACCTGCATGTCCCAATCAGACAAATATGCTGAAGATACCTTAGATTCAAGGCTAGCTCAATGCATTACCAATTCTCTGCACTGCCCTTTGGCTTATCTACTGCGCCCAGGGTCTTTACAAAGTGCCTGGCACCAGTAATTGCATTCTGCAGACAAAGAGAAATACAAATATATCCTTACTTGGACGACTGTCTAATTCAAGCAGAGAACAAGGACATTCTTCTACAGCATCTGGCATTTGTGAAAAGACTTCTAACATGCCTAGGGTACACAGTCAACGAAAAGAAATCAAAACTAGTACCCTCTCAAGAGATAATATTCCTGGGTGCAAGCTTAAATACAACTGCCAAGATGGCTTATCTCACGCCAGACAAACAAAGGCAATTGACTACCTATTTCAAAATGTTGGCAACAAAGGCCCAGTTATCTGCAAGACAAATTCTGCAGGCTTTGGGCTTCATGGCATCCTGCTTCCTACTAATTCCATATGTAAGACTGCATATAAGTAAACTTCAATGCTACCTAAAAAGTGTTTGGACTCAACATTGCCACAGCCTGGAAACTATGATTACTCTCATTCCCTGCCTGCAACAGGAGTTTCGATGGTGGGCAAAGGCTTGTCATCAAACCAAGGGACAGCCATTCACATTACCCCCAGCCAGGCAAACACTAACAACGGATGCATCAGATTATACCTGGGGGGCCCACATGGCAGGAAGATGCATTCAGGGCACATGGACCTCAAACCAAATGCATCTACATGTCAATCAAAAGGAGATGCTTGCAGTTCAAAATGCCCTGACAGCCTTCAAGGACTACTTCATCCAGGACAACTACTGATAAAGACAGACAACACCACCGTCATGTGGTATATAAACAAGCAGGGGGGCACACATTCTTAACCCCTTTGCAGACTAGCCATGACTTTGTGGGACACAGCATTGACTTACCAAGTACATCTGCAGGCACAATTCCTGCCAGGAAGGAAAAATACTCTGGCAGACGAACTAAGTAGAAACCTCATGGATCCCCACGGGTGGCACCTGGATCCACAAGTCTTCAGCATGATAACAAGGAAATGGGGATGCCCAGACATAGATCTATTTGCCTCCCCTCACAACTACCAACTAAAAAGATTCTGCACAAGGATTTATCACAGACAAGCATGGAAAGTGGACGCCCTATCTTTCAGCTGGAAAAACCTATCAGTATATGCATTTCCCCCTCTGCCTCTCCTCCCCAAGGTACTCTTAAAGGTCAGACAGGAGAAGCCAAAGATGATACTGATTGCCCCAGACTGGCCCCGCCAGTACTGGTATCCAATACTAAGGAGCTTGTCTCAATGCCCAGCTTGGACCTTACCTCAAATACCTCATCTACTGTCCCAGCAAAACAGTCAGATCCTGCACAGCCAACTCAGAACTTTAAACTTGACAGCATGGCGAATAATGTAGTCATACAAAACACACCTCTCAGTAAAGCTGTGATGGGTGTAATTTTGGAAGCCAGAAGGCCTAGTACCAGAAAATCTTATGCTGGAAAATGGAAGAGATTCTGTGCTTGGAACCAGGTACAAGGAACTGATACAGCTGTGCCAAATATTCCTCAGATTTTGCAGTACTTAACTGAGATGCTGGACAAAGGCCTATCTTTTTCATCTATTAAAATTCATGCCTCTGCCATTTTGGCTCATTACAATGTAGAGCCACCAATCTTTTCTCATCCCTTATTAAAACAGTACCTCAGAGGAGCCAAAAATTTAAGACCTCCAAGGAGATCACCAATGCCTGCATGGGACCTCAACTATGTCTTGGAAAAACTCACCCTGCCTCCTTTTGAGCCAGTTGCTACTGCTGATATAAAGTTTTTATCTTGGAAAACAGCTCTGCTCCTAGCAATAACTTCTGCAAGACAAGTTTCAGAGCTACAGGCACCCATGGCTGTGGAACCTTTTATCATTTTTTTATCCAGACAGGGTCTCTCTGAGGACAAACCCAACATTTATTCCTAAGGTGTTGTCCAGTGTGGCTCTCAACCAAATTATTCACCTGCCAAACTTTTATCCAAATCCACAGAACAAGGGAGAGAGAATTCTGCATTCTTTGGACGTACACAGACAGCTTAGATTCTACTTGGACAGAACCAAAGTTTTCAGAAAGACAGAGCAATTACTAGTGACATATGCTGCAGGATCACAAGGAAAGGCTTTCTCAAAGCAGACTATTTCAAAGTGGATAGGCCACTGCATTCATTTCTGTTATGTACACCATGGCAAGCTAGTACCTAAGGGCATTAGGCCACACTCAACCAGAGCTGCAGCAACTTCAGCAGCCTTTTTCAGGGGAGTACCTACCAAGGACATTTTAGAGGCTGCTACTTGGAGTTCAGTGCACACTTTACAAAGCACTATCATCTGCCACTCTACTCTAAATCCAGGGCAGGCTTTGCCACTGTAGTTCTGCAGGGCCTCATAGCCGCTCCTAATGCTGTTTAGCTCCAGCCTCCCAACCTTAGCTTTGGGACTCTACCCAAATGTAATGACTGCAACAGTGAAACACGAAGAACATAGTACAGTTGTGTACACTTACCATAAATGTAAATGTTCGAGTGTATTCACTGTTGCAGTCCAGGTTACCCACCCACCATCCCCCTTTTCTTCTGATGGAACCTGTCTTTCCTTCTCTGATTTATACAACCTATGTGGTGTATTTGCGTATAGATTAAGGTAAATTTTATATTGGTGCATGTAATTATACATATATAAATTTTGGCAACCCTTTTGGGGGGCACCTGAAATCTGGGGCAAGAAAAACTAAAGAAAATGGCATCAGCTGCTTCTTTTATACCCCTGATGACCTGACGTCAGGGAAGGGGTGACAGCAGCCGATGCAGGACCCAAGACTTTGGAATTCAGGCTGGCTGAGGGCAACCTGCCAGCAGGATCACCCAAATGTAATGACTGCAACAGTGAATACACTCGAACATCTACATTTATGATAAGTGTACACAACTGTATTTTTTACTGAGATCAGAAGCGGCAGGATCTTTCATTTTGAATGAAACAGTGTTCTGTTATCCTAGATCAGTCTTAAGACTATGACTTGGGCCTCTGGGACAGAGGTTAAAAAAATTACGCTAAAACTAAAGTTGATGTATCTTACCACATGAATAATTAAAATTCCATGTTAATGAAATTCATGAGAACATTAATAGTATAGTAATCTGTCAGTATCTGTTTATTATACCACTTGATGCCTAATCAGTCCTTTCATTCTGCCATTCTATCAGCCATTTGACTGTTGTTCCTGATCATGGCAGGCTGTCATCCTGATTTATTGTAGGAATTTGTATACACTGTCGCCCTTCTCACTTGTAGTTCATAGGTTCATAGGTTGGTACTAGGCTATCAGCCCTAGGGCCTATACAAGCCTAGCCATAGCAATTCCTTGGCTATTTCTTCCCACACTATTTACTTTCCTGGACCCCTGTCTAGCAGGGTGACTGACATGATCCCCGGGGCGAATTTCCTTTCTCCCATCCAATCGTCAAGGTTCCTTTTGAAGAGGGCCAAAGAGGCACTCTACTTGACATGTATGGACAATCTGTTCCAGAGTCTGGGGAGTCTCTGAGTCAGGAACCTATCCCTCCAGCATGTTTTGTTTATTGTGATGACAAGGTTTAGATCCCTGGAGCGTGTGGTTCTGAGGGATTGAGATTTCTTTAAGTGTAGCATGTCCAACAGCTCTGGGTTTGACATGACCTTGTATGTTAAGCAGAGATTGTCTCTGAGTAGACGATATGTGACAGAGTATAGCTGGAGTTTTTTAAGGCGGTCAGCATAGGGCATCTGCTTTAGGCCTGTGATTCTTTTAGTAAGGTATTTCTGTGGCCTTTCCAGTTGTTGCAGATGTCTTGAGAGGTACATACCAAACGGGGCGTTGTATTCTATAATGGGTCTAATGAGGGATGAGTACAGTGGGACAATGACCTCCTTTTTTCTGGATGAAAAGCCCTTAGTGATGAGGTCTGCCACATAGAAGGATTTCCTGACTGTTGTGGTGATGTGGTTATCGAAGGCGAGACCACTGTCCACCTGTGTCACTAAGTCTCTTATCACACTTTCGGTGTTTAGTGTACTGCCACCTATATGGTAATTCACGGGTACATGTTTTTTCCCAAAGGGGATAACTATACATTTCTTGGCATTGAGCTTGAGCCCATGGCTCTGGCACCAAGCATCTGTTTCTGTAAGGCCCTTTTGTAGAGTATCCACATAATTTGGGGATTCAATAATGGCTCCCAGTTTGCAGTCATCTGCGAACTTTGTTAGCCAGACTCCCTTAGTGTTGGCCTGTACTTCAGAGAAGTAGATGCCAAACAAGAGCGGTCCCAGGACTGAACCCTGAGGTACTCCATTTGTCACTTGTGTGGAGCTGGATTTGGAGTCGGCTACTTTTACAGTGTGGGTTCTATCAGTAAGCCAGTTAGCAACCCATTGGGTGACGTAGGGATTAATGCCCAGCTTAGTAAGTTTATCTATGATTCCAGAGTGGGGGATGGTGTCAAAGGCCTTGGCAAGGTCTAGATAGGCTGTGTGGACCACCGTACCCTTGTCCATGGCTCTGGAGACTGATTCGAAGAAGTCAATAAGGTTCAGGAGACAAGATTGGCCCTTCATGAACCCAAACTGGGTGGGGTCTAGTGTTTGAAGGTTGCCAATGTCTTTGTTTATACATTCCATGATAATACGCTCCATGGCCTTGCAGATAAGGCTCATCAGACTGATGGGACGGTAGTTTCCAGGATCCAAGGTGGATCCCCCCTTGTGGAGTGGGATAACTGTAGCTCTGCGCCACTCAGTGGGCACGAAACCTGAGGTGAGTTATACTGTACCCAGTGTGCATAGTACTAGAGCCAGTAGTAAATTATTACACACCTGACATGCTCAGGTACGTTATCACACACTTCTTGGTAGGACTGTCCATTGTACTTTCAGGAGGGTGCTGCTGAGCCTACCTTGTCCTCTAACAGGTAGTACTCAACGCTGAGGCCTTGCAACAACCTGCTCCACCCCCCCACCACATGCACAAGCTAATCCTGGTCAATGCTTATATACTACAGATGTGCATGCTATTCCTTTAATGGGGCGGGGACATGTGAACAAGTGAAGCTAACTCATAAAGGTGAATGAAGTTACCCATCAGAGAGTGTTTTCCTTGTTAAATGTGATGACAGCTGTGGTGCATTCAGACAAAGTGGATACAATACTTTAACCACAAAGTGAAAACTGTTTCAGCCATTTTGACTGCATTTTAAAATAAAAGTCTTAAGTCCTACATAACTGTAGCCTCATCTGCCAAAATGCTGCATTTACAGTTCTTTTCAAGATATTCAGAATTGGTTAATATGTTAAAAAACATATTAAGATTATTACTTAATATAATACTAGTTGCCTGTGCTCATATCCATGTTAACATATATTGATCATTAATAAAGTTAACCATTACACCATCCCGCTTCTCACCTTACACCCCCAAACAAGTCGCTACAGACATCTTCAGTTTCCTAAAACTTTCTTTTCTCCCTCCTTCCTCACTTTTAAGCCATCTGCTGTAAGTTTGTAAATGTCTGTCAGGAAGGCTCAGGGGTGCAGCAGATAGAGTTGTCACCTCACAGCAAGAGTTTCTTCAGTTTGATTCTCGGCTAGACTGCTTTCTATGTGAGTCTGTATGTCCTCCCTGTGTTCACATGGGTTTCCTCTGTGTGCTCCAGTTTCCTCCCACGTTCCAAAGACCTGCAGTAGGTGGGCTGGATACTCTAAATTGACCATAGATGTGAGTATGTGTGTGTGCGAGTGTGTAGTGTGGATGAACTACTGCAGCAGGGCTAGCCACCCAGCTGTGGGATTTAGATGACTGTCAATATTGACGTGACAACCTGACCCCATGTGCAAAAATATGAAAAGGGGATGTAGATGGATCAATTTATATTCTATTTTTCTGTCTTCCAGTGCTCTCCACCAGCTCAGTCTCAAACTTTTTTCCTATGTTGTGAACTCTTAACTTTTTCTATGAACAAAATATGTAAAATATGTAAACCTTTCTATACTGATCTGAGAGTGCTGTAATCAATATATTACTGGAGACTTTCACCCCAGGCCTCCAGTGAAAAGGGGCTATGACCACCCAGTTACAGTATTCTCGGTTAACAAATAAAAGTTAATAATTAAACAGATTATGTGCTCTTCTTGCTGATCTAATGTTATTATTTTATTCTTTCAGCTGATCGTGTTGCCAGAGATGTTGATGGAAGTGGAGACATAGCTGGTAAGTGGTCATCTCGGAGATGTCACATGTTAAATCACAGAGGCATTAATTAGTCACTAAAATCTAATGAATAACAGAGAAGATAAATCTGTTCTGAAGGGACGAGTTTACCAACTGTTATAGTGTAACAGCATTTTTTTTTTTATTTATTTCTCCTTTCCCCATCATGAGCCCTAGTTTCCATAGTTGTCTTCTTGATAATCAATTTCTCTATCATTCTCATAAAAAATACTTTATTAAGAATTAGAATGCATTCCTCTGGTTTATCAAATGTTATTGTTTTCCATTTTCAGTTGATCGTGTTGCCAGAGATGTTGATGGAAGTGGAGACATAGCTGGTGAGTAAAATGTCGACCTTTGATAGCAATGGAGCTCCACCGGTTTTAAAATGATGACATTGTTAAATGCCATATAAAAACAGGAAAGCCTCTGAGTTGACAAGGGAACCAACTAAAGTAGATCAATTATAGTAAAAATAAAAACAGAAGTGGTTCCACATGGCAGGAAATTGTTGCAAAAAGTAAGCGCTTTCGCAAAAGCGCTTACTTTTTGCAATAAATTTCTGCAACAATTTCCTGCTGTGTGGAACCACTTCTGTTTTTATTTTTATTGTTAAGTGCCACGCTGGAAACACATTTTCTTCTGTGTGCTACTTTCTGGTAGCAGCAGTTGCAAAACATTTTTTCACACTCTCAGAACAGAGTGTTTTCTTAACATAGTTGGGAGATTGTTCATATCTTGTAAGCTAAAGTACTGTACTATGTGTTTTGAAATCTGTGTTATAATTAGACAGGAAAGACTCTCCTTGCACTATTCCTGGATAGTATGTGGATAGACAACACTATGGTGTGATGAAATGAATACTTCATGTGGAAGGACAAAATAAAATGGTGGTTTGGGGCAGCTGAATGTGACAGATGTTTATCATGGAAATCAAGAAGGAGGGCAAAAGCCCAAACTGTAAAAAAATGCAACCACTTGTGTTTCAGCCCTTAATGACTACATTAGAAAGGAAAGAAAAAAAGTGCAAAAGCAGGGTTAATGGAATGGCATTTATATTCTGTTTGTTTAGAAAAGTAGAGGGGGAGATAATGAAGTCAAATATGCCTGAAGCAGGCTAGGTTGGGGGATGTTGATACAAGTCTTCTGAAAATGTAAAGGGACCTTGATGTACTTTTCAAACTTGAGATATACAGTGCTTAGGAACCTATACGATTTGCCATAACATTCTGAAAGGACGGCATTCTCGGATAGTGTTCCCAGTGGAGTTATAGTGTTATTTCTTTTGGAGCCTAACCTAATGGCAAGGTTAAGTCAGCAAACTCCTTTCTTCAGCTCATACTTATTGCATCTTTTGTAAGATCTGGCCTAAGTAATACACAGTACAGACTATTGTTGGGAGTTGATTCATATTTTTATATTCTATAGTAGGCCATATTCATCTCATACTATTAACTCAAAGTTTGGCAGAAACTATAATAAGTCTGAGTTAAGGAAAGAAATTTGCTGACTTGTACTTTTGATTAAAAAACAGCTGAGATGACAGTTGATATACAGTATGAAACTGAAAAAAACATACCTTGCGATATGAAAGAAGATGACAGAAAAACAATGACAAAAATAAAATAAAAACAAAATTAAGAAAGCAAGCTTAGCTAGAATATATCAAACTTAAAACTAATATAACAGTTCTGAATATTTTTAAAGTCATCTATCTAAACAAAGGCGATTTCATAGTTTTTGCCCTAGTTCTGCTGTTCCCTGTTAATTATAGTATATCTGAATAAATTAAAGTCATATTACATTCCTCTTGCTGATCTAATTTTATTGTTTCCCATTTTCAGTTGATCGTATTGCCAGAGATGTTGATGGGAGTGGAGCCATAGCTGGTGAGTAGCCATGTCATTGAACTGTCAGATTATCTCATTGACTGGTAACATATTACATCCATGAAAAACAATGGTTAGTAATGTGTTCTTTAAAAAAAGTGAACATAGTAACTCAGCAGTTAGCAATGCTACATTAGAATACTTTCTTCTTCAGTTTGGTTCCGTTTTAGGGTACCTTCTGTGTACAGCCTGCATACTCGCCCTTTATTTAAGTGTATTTTTTCAACCTGCTTCTCAGGTTTCTTTGTAGTTATTTAAATTATTCCTACTTTGAACATATGGTGTCTAAATCACAGTGTGTGTGTGTGTGTGTGTGTGTGTGTGTGTGTGTGTGTGTGTGTGTGTGTGTGCGCACATGTAAATGTGTATGTCTGTGTGTCACTGTCTATGTCCTATGGAATGACTTCATGTGCAGGTTTATTTTCTCTACCTCACACCCATTGAGTGCCCAGATAGCTCCATTTTTCTGTGAAAAGTATTGTAGTAGAGAAATTTTACTGTTTATACACCATATGCTTTCTACAGGAAGAAAGCTAAAGAACTGCACTGAATGATTTAGAAATTGTTTTAAATTACACTGTGATGCATGTGTTGGCACTTTTCATGAGTAACGCATGGAAGGTCCATCTTATGAAGTGATACATAGAAAAGTTAAGATGGAAGGAAGAAATGAGTTAGTGCTTTTGGGGACCTAAATATAATAGATATTAGGTAGAACTCCTGGACTACTGTATCACACAAAAGCAGAGCATTTCTTAACATTCAGCATAAACCAGGCCTCGGGTCATTTGTACTGAAATACGTATGGGACAAAAATTTATTGGATCTGGTAATCGCTGATGGAGGTGAGAGGAGGATATAAAGTTGATAATGATCTGGTAAGATGAAACCTCCAAACATTAAATTTATCGTTTGGCTGACATTAAAATTTATCTGTAGACTTTTGTAATAATGAAGCAAGAGTTCAGAAAATTGGGTAAGCTTAAGTTTCACAAACCTGGGGAGTACAAAAAGAAATCCAAAGAAATAGTGTAGATGGAGGGTTAGAAGAACTATGGGAGGTGAATGTGCCTCCTATCAAGCTATGACAATACCTATGACATAGATTAATGAAACAAAAAATGTGCTTCTTAAATATTTAAGATGAAGGGGAAGGCTGAAGAAAAAAAGATCTGTATTCAGGATGGACAAAGAAGTTTAACATGTAAAACAACGAAACATGAAAAGCACCTAGGGTTAAAGTAGGGCAAACTAATATATTACAAAGGTAAAAATACTTATATAAGAACATCAGAAAGCAATGATATTCAAGAGGAGACGTCATCAATTAGATATATGGAGGGCAGTCTAAATAGAGATGAAGCAGAAATCTACTGGAAAACTACGCACACACAATTTCTACAATATTTACTTTCTCTCCACACAGAATCCACATTTTTTTAAATTTGTGACATTATATATATATTTTTAATTAAATCAAAGGAATGCAGAAGGTTAACAAAATATTGCCACATATGGTAAGAAAAACCACAGACAGTAATTTTGCAAGTGTTTATCCTTTGCCTGGTTTCATCATTCAAGTTGTGTGTTAGATCCTTAGCTACAACAAGCAGTCAGAGAGCATTAAACAGTGTAAGAAGAGATTAAGTTGTCCCTGTTTATATGGATAAGGCGGTGACTAAAAAGTTTTGTTCTGCATGGCTGAGTTTCCCTGTTATTAATGATTCATCCTACATGTCCTTTAAATATCTAAGAAGTTTAAATGACTCGGATGTTTAAAATGCTGAATATGTTCAATAGAATTTAATTCAGTGACTCTACAATTTTAAGTGAGTTAACTGTACGCTTATAAAATGAAAAGAAACACACATCAGTGTATTTGCTAGTGATTAATATTATGAACTGCGTGCCATCATCACATTTTTTGGCAATTTATGATATTTACATTTAAGGGATTTTGGGAAGAACATGAAATTAGTCTGCAGTGCATTTAAGGGTAACTGAAAATGAAAACAAACATATACACATGGCATCACATTTGTGTACTAACCAATGTGATTAATGCAAGTTTCATAATTTAAAATGTAAAACTATCAGAAGGCTGTGGGTTCAGCCTGAAATTTTTGCAAAATATTTCCACACTATTAGATAAAATTCTACATTTTTCTGGTGGTCCTTATAATGATCATCTGCCACAGATCTGTTTAAAAGCAAATTAATTTCACAGTGAAATTAAGCATGTTAATTAATTTAGATGTGAGAGATGAAGATGATGAAAGTCCATTCACAAAACAAAGACATCTTGATAAACCCTTAAAACAAAAGTATGTAATTAATTAAGGACTACGGGAATCCATCCTAGTTTCACCCACTCTTAATTTTCCTTAGTAAATCCCTGCAGGATGCAGTAGGGCATAAGGAGTGGATGGAGGTAGGTGGGATTGTACTTTGTTCATAGTTCATAGCTCATAGGTAGATACTAGGCTATTGGCCCTAGGGCCTATACAAGCCTAGCCAAAAAGGTACCCTGGCTTTCGCCACCCAAGAAAATTATTTTCCTGTGCCCCTGTCAAGCAGAACCACAGAAGTGATTCCGGGGTGAATTTCTTATTACTCATCCAATCATCAAGATTTTTCTTGAAGAGTGCTAATGAGGAGCTCTGTTTGACATAGATAGGTAGTCTGTTCCAGAGTATGGGAAGTCTCTGGGACAGGAATCTATACCTCCAGCATGTTCTGTTTATTGTGGTGACAAGGTTTAGGTCCCTAGATCTTGTAGCTTGGTGGGATTGGGATTTCTTTAAGTGGAGCAAGTCCAGCAGCTCTGGGTTTGACATAGCTTTGTATGTTAGGCAGAGATCGCCTCTGAGTAGATGATACGTGACGGAGTAAAGCTGGAGTTTTTTGAGACGGTCTGCGTAAGGCATCTGTTTGAGACCAGTAATCCTCTTTGTGAGGTATTTCTGCGGCCTTTCCAGTTGTTGTAGACGTCTTGTGAGGTACATACCAAAAGGGGCGTTGTACTGTATAATGGGTCTAATGAGTGATGCGTAGAGGGGAACAATAACCTCTTTTTTTCCTGGATGAGAAACCTTTTGTGATGAGGTGTGCCATGTAGAAGGATTTCCTGACCACTGTGGCGATGTGATTATCAAAGGAGGCACTACTGTCCACCTGTGTCCCAAGGTCTCTTATCACACTTTCGGTGTTAAGTAGACTACCGCCTATGTGGTAGTTCATGGGTACAAAGTTTTTACCAAAGGGGATGACAATGCACTTTTTGGCATTGAGCTTGAGACCATGTCTTTGACACCAGACATCTGTCTCAGTGAGGCCCTTTTGTAGAATGTCCACATCATTAGGAGTTTCGATTATGGCTCCTAGTTTGCAGTCATCTGTGAATTTAGATAGCCAAAGACCTACTGTGTTAGCCTGTACTTCAGAGAAGTAGATACCAAACAGGAGAGGACCCAGGACTGAACCCTGTGGTACTCCGCTTGTCACTGATGTGAAGTCTGATTTGGAGTCTGCTACTTTCACAGTGTGGGTTCTGTCAGTAAGCCAGTTGGCAACCCATCTTGTGACATAGGGATTTATACCTAGTTTAGTGAGTTTATCTATAATTCCAGAGTGGGGGATGGTGTCAAATGCCTTGGCAAGATCTAGATAGGCTGTGTGAACCACCTTACCCTCATCTATGGCTTTGGTGACTCCTTCAAAGAAGTCTATCAGGTTTAGGAGACATGATCTGCCTTTTAGAAACCCAAACTGTGTGGGGTCCAGGGTTTGGAGATCTCCAATGTCTTTTTTTATGAGTTCCATGATGATATGTTCCAGGGCCTTGCAGACGAGGTTCATCATGCTAATGGGGCGGTAGTTCCCGGGGTCTGTTGTGGCCCCCCCCCTTTGTGGACTGGGATAACTGTCGTGGTGCACCATTCAATGGGCACAAAGCCTGAGATGAGGCTATGATTAAACATGGTACTTAGGTGGGGTGCCAGTTCATTCTTTAGTTCATGTAGAAGGCAGCCTGGGATGTTGTCAGGTCCCATGGATGCTGTGTTCTTGGCTTTGGAGAGTGAGGTTTTTATCTGTGCAGCCGTGACTACAGGAACTTTGCATTCTTCCGGTATAAAGATGGGCCTTATAGGGGTGAGGGGGGGGGGTAAAGTTAGCACTGAACCTATCTGCCAGGATGTTGGCAATATCAGTTGGTTCTGTATATTTAGTGTCATTGTGCTGTAACTCAGAGCAGATCTGAGTGTTGCCATTGAGATTTTTGACATAGCTATAGAATGCTTTGTGTGTGTTTTTAGAATCAGTGGCAATTTTGTTTTCATAACTAGCTTTGGAGGATATGAGGGATCTCAGCTTCTTACTGAGGCTGACCAGGGAATTCCTCCAATCATGGGATTTTACTCTTTTTTGCAACAGTTTCTTTCTTCTGTTGTAGAGTTTGTTTATGGCAGAAGACCACCAGATTGGCTTCCGTTTTTGGAGGTTAGCATCTTGGTTCTGTTAGGGATGGCACGATCCATGCACTCGTGTACGTTCTTATAAAGTGCATTTGTGTAGGATTCAGCAGTCGTACCTCTATTGTCCATCTGCATGGGTGTCGTGAAGTTTGCCACTTCTGTCTTAAGAAGCGTGAAGTTGGCTTTGGAGAAATTTTTTACGGTTGTTTTCCTAATGGGGGTGGGAGCAGGATGTGTATGTCTAGGGTGATTAGCTTGTGGTCAGATCTGACCAACGAGGAGCTGACCTTTGGTGTGGAACACCGGTCACCCATGTTGGTGATGACCAGATCTAGGATATTGCTGCCCCTGGTGGGGGTGTGGATAAGTTGATCCAAGGCATTGGAATTGATGATTACCAGAAACCGTTGAGCAAAAGAGTTGGTACATGAGTAGTTTTCCCAGTTAATGGTAGGGTAGTTGAAATCACCCATTATTAGAGTGTTGGGTTGTACCTTAATATTTTCCAGTGTGTAGAAGTAGGCAAATTGCAGGGAAGAAAGACAACAGACTAGTTAAAGTTAGTTTAACTTAACTGATTGATATGTTGGTAGAATTGGTTATAAATGAATATATCTCAGGTTTACAGCGAAAAGTTAGTATCATAAAGAATTGACAGATCAGGAAAAGGGATGGATATGGGGGGAATAGAACTATATAAACATGAGCTAGGAACATGTCTGTGAAACAGAAAAATAAATAAATGTACAATCACTGTCAAAAGAAAGAGTACTGAAGAATAAAGTAGAGAAATCATTCAGGAAGCAAAATTAAATGTAAATTGTAGACTTTCCATATCAGAATACAAGACATATGATGTAAAACAAAAGGAAGCATGCAGAAGAAGGCTGGCTATGAGGAAAGTATTACATCATATACTGCAAGAATTGGTAGTAGCCTTTCCAGAGAAGTAAGAGCAAATAAAAAGGCAGGGTGGCCTAGCAGCAACTGAAGTATTGAGGAAATAGTCTTAGACTGACAGACAAAATGGGACGATAATGAAAATGTGTTTGTAGTTAGTGTTTAAAAATGGGAAGAGATTAAAATGAAACAGGAAAGCTCTAGATGGCTGGAAAAGTCTCTTAAATGAATCATTTGCATAACAGACTGAGATATGTCCCATAACTAGTTGAGTGTTTAGGTAAAATATATCTACAAAATTTTTGTACTGACTGTAGGTACCATAAAAGATTTGGAAAAAACATAAACATCTAAAAACTATAGTATCGCATGTCACAAGATGTTATTGTTGTGTACGACTTTCGGTTATTTGTACATAAAATATATGGACTAAAAACTACTATTGGACTGTAAAGCTAGGCTTCTTAAGACCCTTACAGATCAAAAACCTAGTAAGCACCTGCCAACATATTCCTCAAAATGTAACATGAGAATGCTCCTGAGATAATCGTAGAAATATGGACAAACTGCACAGCTGACATAATTTTATAAAGGAAACTGAATAGGAGTTTTTGCAGGTGGGCTTCACTTCCTTGCATCCTCCATGAATATGTTGGGATGACCTCACTACTTACTCCTATTAACTAAAAAGATGGAGAGCTGTTAACAGCAGCTAAAATGGGATGCCAAGTGTATACGATTATCAGATAACCCTAAATGGGCAGTCAGTATGAAATAGCAGTTAGGAAAGCCCAAAGTCCGCAGTTCACAGAAGAGGCATCATCAATTAAAAATAAAAAAAAAAAGTTATTTTTCCCTTGTGTGAGCATCTGGTACAGCCACACTTACAGTGCTGCATGCTCTCCTTCAGATCCCATATCTATAATGACAGTGACTCTGCTCACTAGCTGTATGGAGGACAGCACAAATGATACAACATTTGTATCGCAGACAAAAAAGAGATTAATATGTCTCAAGACAATATCAAAATGTTTATATATTACAAATGAACAATGCCTACGGAAATGTCATGTTTCAGTCAGTATTTTCAGGGACAGTGAGACTGCAGACGGGAAATGTGGAGGGCATCACTTAGGGATGATGTTAGGAAGTACTTTTTAAAAGGTGAGTTGTGCATGAATAGAGTTGTCTTCCTGCAGTAGAAGTGCAACAAAAATGCAGATGCATTCAAGAAAGAGTGGGCCAGACACAATGCTATGTTTATGGGCTAAGGAAGATGTGTGGTATTGGTTACTACGTAATTGCAGAATAACAGCCTTCTGCTCAAAAGCTGGGTTTATAGCACTCTTACTTAATGCCGACTTTCCCTGTCTATTGCTTTCTAAATATATATATTATCATGATAATGTGTTCTTCTTTCTAAGTTAATTTTATTATTTCCAATTTTTAGTTGACCGTGTAGCTAGAGATGTTGATGGAAGTGGAGACATAGTTGGTAAGTAGTCATCTCTGAAAGAAGACTTATGTTCTTGAAAATTAATGCCTACCGGTGGGGAAAATCGGTTTTGAATAATGAATTTAATTTTCCTTTATACTTCTTTCTGGTAGTCATTATTTAAAGAAGGTTTCTCAGACTATGTTTTTCATCATATTTGATTGGCTGTTCATAGACAGGAAACTTAAACACTATGCTGCCTGATTAAAAAATAATTTATATACAGAATGATTGTAGTTTTCTCTCCCCTGTTCCTCTGTGACATATGAATTTTTAGTCACGTGCAGTGATGGTGTAAATATTTAGGGTGGCTGAAAGAGATGAGGTAGTGCTTTAGGGTGGACCTAAATATGGCAGATGTTAGAAGGACCACTTAGATTCAGACAAAAGCTGAGTTATACCAGATGTTCTCCATGAAACAGGCTTCAGGTAGCTTGCACTGGTACTCTTGTTTAGAGATGTAAATCTTAGATCTGGTAAGTCAAATAAGGCTGATGGGAGGATGACTGATATAAAAATTAATTCTCACCACTGTTGAAAATGTGAATACTTCCCAGAAATGTATCTGTGGAATTTGCCATTGTCTGTACACATATAGAAGTTTGAGGATATAGAATTTTTCAACAGTGGTGAGGCGGACAGGACAGTATTAATGGATAGTTGAATAAAAGGGATATAAGGACTATGGAGAAAAATAAAATATGCCTTTAATGAGATTATGGACATTTTTTTAAAGTAGATTAAAACTATGGAAAATGAAGACTATTTCACAAAGAATGTGGTAGTGAAGGTTAATGTGAAAATAATGCATTCAAGAACTGCAAAAAAATGTAGGCAGATCAGGAGAAAATGAAAGAGAGAGCATGAAAAGCTGAATGAAACCATAAAGTATCAGATAAAACAGGTGGAAAGCATTCAGAATACCAAGACTCCAAAAGAAGTGGAGGAGGGAAGCATTAGACTGATTCACTGAATGAGTTAATCGAAGAATAGGTTTCGCATCAACAAGCATTTATGGATAATATGAATCTCTAATGGCTTGCATTATTGACTGATTGTAATTCTCAGAGATTTACCAGAAAATCAAAAATTTTACAAGACACAGGGCAAAATCATGGAGAGTATCCAAAAGTCAGGGACAGCTGAGATACGTGGAATAATGCTGAAAAGGGAATGGGATAGATGAAGCAGAGCTAATGAACAGATATTTCTATTTAGTCCTTTAAAAAGTAGAGGGAAAGACATTAAGATCAAAGATGTCTGAGTACTGATAAAAGATTACTTTTCCGTTAACGGGGCAACAGTCTTTTTGACCTCGTTAAAGTTTTTTGTCATAATGACGGTCATCGTTCATTGTCAATATTTGCATAAATAGCCCCTAAATTTTGTGAGTTTTCAGATAAATGACTGTCATCTTTTTCAAAAGATAATAGTGCATGTCTGTGTGTGTGTGTGGTCAGGAAGTGTGGAATCATATTGGGCGGGCTTGGAATTCAGTACGGTACAGCATCTTCATGGACCGCCAATAAAACTTTCACTGAAAGGTCAGAAAGGATGTTCATAATTTTGGATTATAAGTAATTTACAATTCCAGGTTTCATTTACAGTTCAGGACCAGCGCCTTGCTCTTAATAACAAAGCAATCAGACTGAACTGAAGTGCCTTTACTGTTACCTTGTTTTGTCTTTTACATCATTGAAGCAAGGCACTCATAACAAAGTGTGTCTTGGGGGTAGGCAACGCTGTGCAGTAGCTGGAGTTAGACATCCTGAAGGGCCGGGTTCATCTTCCCTACTGGCAGTATCCTAGCATTATCCAGTGACAAAGTGGGAAAAATAATGTGACCCTTTCAACACACAAGACTCAACCCTGTTTCTGCATCACTGCTGCAGATTACAAATCATCACCATCACCAAGGCTAATTAAATGAGCGTTGCCTCCTGCATGGGCACCCCTGGCCTTGTGGTTTCTCTCCTTGGCCCCCTACAGTGTTCGACCACTCTTGCTTCAAGCCCTTCATTTGGAGAAGTGCTTGCAGCCCTTCAAGTCCATAGCTGATGAGTTAGGAAAGGACATACCATTGTCAAGCAGGCCAGGAGAGGGGAGGGGAGACAGTTCACTACTACCGGTTTTGCACTGTCTTTACATTTCATTGCTGCACAGCTCAAGTCTTCAATGACTCAGTTAATTATTTTGCTGTGTTGCTGTACGTTGTATCATCAGATAACTGATATTTCAAACAAATCATTCTGAAATATTTTAGTGTCACCACTGTGAAGATTGGAGGAAGATGGGTGAAGACTGCCAGCCTAGTCAAATAGAATTTGATACATAACTCTGTCAATTGTATAAATAAATGTAAAATACAGGCTTGCGTTTTTAAATGAAAGAGAATACTGTAAAATGTGAACTTCAAGATTGTTGCAACATTGCCATCTGTTGTAAGGAAGACCAAGCCAAGCATTTCAAATGTGTCTTTTGAAGCTGAAAATGTCTTATGAATCTCTTTGATGTTTACAAGTCGGCTCCAGTGGGTCTGGATGAAGGTTTCATGCCCATTGTTTTTAGGTTAAAGTTAAGGGCCATAATTTACATGTGGAAGGTGCTTTATTGCTCTGGTTCCTGCTAGAGTGTATATGTGAAATGCCTTGTATTGTTGTAGTTTCCTGAGCAGGTGTTAGCATGCTAAATAATGCAGTTTGTGGCCTGAGAAAACCTACGTGTCAAAATGATGTAATTTGGGAGGGCCTCAGCAGAGCTGTTGGTTAGTGTTTAAAAAAAACTATTGTTTAGTGAGAGACAGGAAGCATTTTGATCTTGGACATCTAACCCAGCAGTGCTTATGCTTTATGTATGTAAGTAGGATTATAGCACTGTGATTTCTCTTAGGAATAGTTAAACTTAGAAGAAGGTTAGACTAAGTATTTTTCTTTGAAATCAGATCTTTCCTACGATATTATTTTAAGTTTCTGTGTGATCTCTGAACTTTTAGATATCTCTGTGGTGTAGTATTAGTGTCTTGTGTTTTAATTATTTATTATTAAATAGGTTAAAAACCTTTACCTGTGGCTGGTTTGTATAGAGAAGTAGGTTCTAGAGTACATTGCCTTTTTATAGAGTTCATGGTAATAGGCCACTCTAATAAGCCTTAGACTGAATAGTCACATTACTAATTGGATAATAATATTGAACAGTAATAATTGGGCACCCTTTTAAGGGCCTTTTAGTAGATGATAATATTATCTGGGTGGTGGCAGGATTACTACCGTATGGTCTGGGTAATAGGGGCACAGCTGGAGAACCTGTGCCAGCCTTTTCCCAGGAGGGTCTGTGTGGATGTATAACCTCTTCTCAAAGTGTGTGTGTGTTGTGTCAGCTACTTGGGCAGGGACACAAAGCACTGGTTGGACAGAGAGGGTACTGGAGGTTTTAGCTAGCCCAGCTAAGCTGAGACCTAGACCCTATAGCTGTGCCAATGGGGAGTCTTATTGGGGACCTGGTGAGCAAGGGAGCAACCAGCCCCAGACTGACTGTGATCTCTGTGTTCACTTAAGGGAAATTGTACTTTACTGTGTGTATTAGTTATCCTTTTCCTCTTCTAGGAGTCACCCTCCCTGGTGTTAGTGGTGAGGATTGAGGCTCCTTGATTGCTGAGCCAGGGCACGGGTGTCACATATTGGTGGCATTGGTTGGGCTATCCTATCACATATTGGTAGCAGTGGTTGGGATATCCTATCACATATTGGTGGCAGTGGTTGGGATATCCTATCACATATTGGTTTGCTGTGGTGGGATCCACATCACATATTGATTAGTTGGCAGACAGTAATTGGCTTGTAGTGGTGTGGGTAGAGCAAATTCCTGTAGCTTATGTACAGTGATCTCTAAAAAGTGTTTTGTACTCTAAAACAGCCATGCAGTGTATACTCAGAGTTCAGATCACAATTGTTTTATTTCTTTTGTTAGCTTAGTGTTAGTCAAGGTGAGCAGGCAGCATATCAGCAAAGGAGTATGGAAAGCTGACAAGGAGCCAGCTGGCAGAGATGTGCCAGGCTAGGAGACTGGTGCATGGAAACCTGACTAAGGCAGACCTGATTGCAGCCTTGGTTACAGCTGCATCAGAAAATAGCAGCCTGGAGGACAATCGGACTGACAGTGGAGATACAATATCCTTGGAGAATGGACAGCTCAACTTTTCTGCAGTGGACTTAAAAATCCAGCTGGAGCTAAACAGACTTGAGTTGGAGGCCAGGTGTATGGAACTAGAAGCAGCTGAGAAAATGAGGAGTCTACAAGCTGAGGAAAATGAACGGCAGAGGAGGCATGAGAGGGAAATGCTGACTCTTTGCCAGAGTCATGGAGGTAATGGGGAAGGGAGTAATCGGACCCCAGAAGCACAAAAGGTCAGTAAATTTCTTCCACAATTTAAAGAGGGGGATAATTTTGATAGCTTCATTCATATGTTTGAGCGGGTATATAAACAGTATGAAGTTGACCAAGGGCTCTGGGTACAGTTCCTGACCCCCTTACTCCATGGTAAAGCTGTAACTTCTTTAGCAAAAATGCATGACACTGACTGTTTTGATTATACTGCTGTAAAAAGACACTTGTTGGACTGTTTTAAGCTAACACCTGAAATGTATAGGAAAAAGTTTTGTGAGCATAGATGCAAGGCAGATGAAAATGTATGTGAATATGTTGCTGAACTGAGCACTTATTTTCATAGCTGGGTGAGTGGATGTCCGGTCACCACTTTTGAAGGCTGGCAGACATTTTGGTAAGGGAACAAGCCCTTAGCACTTTGCCTGAGGACATGAGGATCTGGTTAGCTGATAGACAGTGTGCTACTTCAGAGGAGTTGGGGAAGAAGGGAGACCTATACCTAGCAAACAGGGCAGCCCTGAACAGGAAAGGGACCCCCAGTACTGCTTATAGGACTAAAGGAACCCATGGTGGGTGGCACAGACTGCCCCAACAGAATCCGCCAGTAGCAGGGGAAGCCACTAGTCTAGGTACATGTCCAGGAGCTAGGGTTAAATGTTTTGAATGCAACCGGTGGGGTCATGTGGCATACAGATGTCCATGGAGGCAAGGTGGGCAACCAAAGGTGAGGGAGCCAGTAAGTGGGAAAGACAAAATGCCAACAGTGAGTTATCTGGAGTCAACAACTACCATCCTGCAGATGTCCTGAGAGGGAAGGATTTGGATGAGGCAGTACTACGTATTTATGCAGTTACATGCAGTGATGCTAGGAGACAATCATGTGGGTCTGGTAGCATGGGGGAGACCTAGACAGACTACATACTTGCAGCCAGGACTACTGAGGTGGTTACTTCAGGGAGTGAGCTATGCTGTAGCAGTGAGACTGAATGTGAGCCACAGCTGCTTGTGGGTACTGATGTTCCCTTGGACAGGGTAACTGCAGAGGTAGAGGTGAATAGTAGTACCTAGGCTGACAGTGAGGCACCGCTGTCAGAGGATGCCAGACTTCTTGAGGAAGGGGAGCTGGGAAGGGTTACAAGGAGAGACTTGAGACAGGCTCAGCTCTCAGACCCTACATTGCAAGGCCTGAGGCAAGTAGCTTGGGAAGCACCTGATTCTCAAGGGAAGGGGGAATCTGTATACTGGAACAAAGGGTTAATGTACAGAGAGTGGACCCCTGAGGGAGGGCTAGAAGGTGAGAGAGTACAGCAGTTGGTAGTGACTAGAGCTTACCATCTGGTGCTTCTAGCCATAGCCCATAATATTCCCTTTGCAGGTCATATGGGCATAAAATGTACAAAGAGGCGTATTATGCAAAACTTCTATTGGCCTGGAATTTACAGAGATGTAACAGGGTACTGCAGGACCTGTGAGCAGTGCCAAAAGGTAGGCAAGGCGGGAGACAAGGTGAGAGCTCCGTTGATGCCTTTGCCTGTGATTGAGGAGCAATTTCAGTGGGTAGCTATGGATATTGTGGATCCTCTGAGTACCTCAAGTTCCACAGGGAAAAAGTATATCCTAGTGATTGTAGATTATGCTACATGATACCCTGCGGCAGTGGCTTTGTCCTCCATTGAGGCCGAGAAGGTGGCAAATGCTTTGCTAGAGATTTTCAGCAGGGTAGGTTTCCCAAAGGAAATACTGTTTGACAGAGGTGCCAATTTTATGTCAGACCTGCTGGCTTGTCTGTGGAAGTCCTGTGGGGTGAAGCACATGAAGACCAACCCCTACCATCCCTAGACTAATGATTTTGTTGAGAGATTAAACTCTACAATCAAGTCCATGCTATGGGAATTTGCAGAACAGTTTAAGAGGGAGTGGGACAAATATTTGCCCCATCTGTTGTTTTCTTACAGAGAGATTCCCCAGGAATCCACAGGTGTTTCACCCTTTGAGTTACTGTATGGGCATAGGGTGAGGGGACCTCTAGATTTAATTTGTGATGAGTGGGAAGGTGAGTGTGAATCTCACAAAGAGTCTGTTGTGGCCTATGTCCTGAACTTTAGGACAAGGCTCAGGGAACTCATGGGTCTGGCCCAGGAGAACCTGGCATAAGCCCAACAACAGAAAAATGTGTGGCATGACAGGAATGCTCAAGCTAGAGAGTATGCTGTAGGGCAGCAGATGATGATTCTCATTCCTGTCAGACACAACAAGATGTAAGCAGCTTGGGAGGGACCCTACAAGGTGGTAAGAAAGGTAAGTGATGTTAACTACATGGTGGAACTGCTAGGCAGGAGGCAGGGGCACAAATTGTACCATGTTAACATGATGAAACCTTACCATGATAGGGAGGCCCTTGTGCTGAGCATTTGCAGTGGATTGCAGGAGGAGTCTGAGGGAGATCTGGGGACTGATCTCCTCAGTGAGGCTTGGGCTGACACCTTGGTGGAAAGGGTAGCAATGTCCCAGCAGCTATCTCCTACCCAGGTTCGAGAAATCCAAGCAGTGTTGCAGGAATTTGGGGACGTGTTCACTGGGAAACCAGGGTGCAACCACCTGGTGCACCACCAGGTGGATACAGGTCCCCAAAGGCCTATTAGGCAGGCCCCTGATAGGGTGCCTGAGAGAGTCAAACAGACTCTGAGGGAAGAGGTACAGGAGATGTTGGAACTAGGGGTGATTCAAGAGTCCAACAGTCCCTGGGCCTCACCAGTGGTGTTGGTGCCAAAGAAGGATGGCAGCACTAGGTTCTGTGTGGACTACAAGAAATTAAATAGTCACACAGAGTCGGATGCGTACCCCATGTCTAGGACAGATGAGGCCCTAGAGCAGTTGGGTAGGGCTAAGTATCTTACAACCATTGATCTTACCAAGGGTTACTGGCAGGTGCCTTTGACTCCCAGTGCTAGAGAGAAGTCAGCCTTTGTGACTCCTTTTGGCTTATATGAGTTCACAAAGATGACCTTTGGGATGAAGAATGCCCCACTGACTTTCCGGAGGCTGGTGGATAATATCCTAGCAGGAGCAGGAGGGTTTGCCCTTGCTTACCTAGATGATATTGCCATCCACAGCCATTCCTGGCAAGAGCACCTTCAGCATGTCAGGGAGGTGCTGGGCAGACTACAGAGGGCAGAGTTGACCATTAAGCCGAGCAAATGTCAGGTGGATATGGCAGAGGTCTCCTACCTAGTTCATAGAGTGAGGAGTGGTAAGATAAGGCCAGGACCTGCCAATTGGAAGCCATTCAGGCATGGCCTGCACCTGTTACCAAAAAGCAGGTGAGGGCATTCTTAGGGACAGCAGGTTACTACAGAAAGTTTGTTCCCAATTATAGTACCATAGCTGCTCCCCTCACAGACCTGACAAAAAAGAACAGGCCAGATAAGGTAGTGTGGACCCCAGCATGTGAGCAGGCATTTCAGAAGCTTAAGGAAGCTTTGGGAGGACCCCCTGTGTTAGCCAGTTCAGATTATAGCAAATAATTTGTGGTGCAGGTGGATACTTCAAACTATGGGGTGGGGGCTGTACTTAGATTTCTTCAGAGGAAGAAAAGCACCCAGTGGTTTATCTCAGTCGTAGGCTCCAACCCAGGGAGGAATGCTATGCAGCGGTAGAAAAGGAATGTCTAGCCATAGTGTGGGCACTATAAAAACTTCAGCCTTATCTATATGGAAGAAAATTCACTGTGATTACAGATCACAGCCCCCTAACATGGTTAAACAGAGCCAGTCAGAAAAATGCCAGGTTGCTAAGATG
The DNA here is from genome assembly GCF_019279795.1 of Protopterus annectens. Lineage (NCBI taxonomy): Eukaryota > Metazoa > Chordata > Ceratodontiformes > Protopteridae > Protopterus > Protopterus annectens. Next base: position 1,598,232,472 of record NC_056732.1, read on the forward strand.
GAGCCTGGAGTTGCAAGCATATGATATGTCAGTGCAGCACTGCAGTGGGAGTAGCAATGCCAACGCAGATGGGCTCTCAAGACAGGGAATGGGGTGAGGTACACCCAGATATACCTGACACTCTCAAGCGATGTTTCTCAATGGGCACTTGAAAAACTTGCTTGAGTTCCCCGGGGGGGGGGGGGGAAGAGATGTGAAGATTGGAGGAGATGGGTGAAGGCTGCCAGCCTAGTCAAATAGAATTTGATACATAGCTCTATGAATTGTATAAATAAATTTAAAATGCAGGCTTGTATTTTTAAATGAAAGAAAACACTGTAAAACTTCAAGATTGTTGTAACATTGTCATTTTCTGTAAGGAAAACCAAGCCAAGCATTTCAAACGTGTCTTTTGAAGCTGAGAATATCTTATGAATCTCTTTGATGTTTACAAGTCGGCTCCAGTGGGTCTGGATGAAGGTTTCATGCCTATTGTTTTTAGATTAAAGTTAAGGGCCAGAATTTACATGTGGAAGGTGCTTTATTGCTCTGGTTTCTGCTAGAGCATATATGTGAAATGCCTTGTATTGTTGTAGTTTCCTGAGCAGGTGTTATCTTGATAAATAATGCAGTTTGTGGCCTGAGAAAACCCACGTGTCAAAATGATGTAGTTTGGGAGGGCCTCAGCAGAGCTGTTGGTTAGTGTTTAAAAAATTATTGTTCAGTGAGAGATGGGAAGCATTTTGATCTTGGTTTATAGGTTCATAGGTAGGTACTAGGCTATTAGCCCTAGGACCTATATAAGCCTAGCCAAAAAGGTACCCTGTCTTTCGCCACCCAAGAAAATTATTTTTGTGCCCCTGTTGAGCAGAGCCACAGAAGTGATCCCTGGGTGAATTTCCTATTTCCCATCCAATCATCAAGATTTTTCTTGAAGAGTGCTAATAAGGAGCTCTGTTTGACATAGATAGGTAGTCTGTTCCAGAGTATGGGAAGCCCCTGGGACAGGAATCTATCCCTCCAGCATGTTCTGTTTATTGTGGTGACAAGGTTTAGGTCCCTAGAGTGCGTAGCTCAGAGGGATTGGGATTTCTTTAAATGGAGCATGTCCAACAGCTCTGGGTTTGACATAGCTTTGTATGTTAGGCAGAGATCGCCTCTGAGTAGGCGATATGCGACGGAGTAAAGCTGGAGGTTTTTGAGACGGTCTGCGTAGGGCATCTGTTTGAGGCCAGTAATCCTCTTTGTGAGGTATTATCTATCTAACTATCTTGGACATCTAACCCAGCACTGCTTATGCTTTATGTATGTAAGTAGGATTATAGCACTGTGATCTCTCTTAGGTATAGTTAAACTTAGAAGAAAGTTAGACTTAAGTATTTTTCTTTGAAATCAGATTTTTCCTACAATATTGTTTTAAGTTTCTGTGTTGTCTCTGAACTCTTAGATATCTCTGTGGTGTAGTAGTATTGTCTTGTGTTTTAATTATTTATTATTAAATATTTTAAAAACCTTTACCTTTGGCTGGTTTGTACAGAGAAGTAGGTTCTGGAGTACATTGCATATTTATAGAGTTCATGGTAATAGGCCACTCTAATAAGCCTTAGACTGAATAGTCACATTACCAATTGGATAATAATATTGCACAGATAATTGGATGCCCTTTTAAGGGCCTTTTAGTAGCTGATAATATAGCTGGGTGGTGGCAGGATTACTACCGTATGGTCTGGGTAATAGGGGCACAGCTGGAGAACCTGTGCCAGCCTTTTCCCTGGAGGGTCTGTGTGGTTGTATAAACTCTTCTCAAAGTGTGTGTGTGCTGTGTCATCTACTTGGGCAGGGACACGAAGCACTGGTTGGACAGAGAGGGTACTGGAGGTTTTAGCTTGCCCAGCTAGGCTGAGACCTGGACCCTATTGCTGTGCCATTGGGGAGTCTTATTGGGGACCTGGTGAGCAAGGGAGCAACCAGCCCCAGACTGACTGTGATCTCTGTGTGCACTTAAGGGAAATTGTATTTTACTGTGTGTATTAGTTATCCGTTCCTCTTCTAGGAGATGACTTCCTTGATGTTAGTGATGAGGATTGAGGCTCCTTGATTGCTGGGTCAGGGCACAGTCGTCACAACCACATGAAAAACTGGACTGAAAATCTCACACAAAAATTTGTGGATTGACATATTATGACTGACACTGTTTGACACGGTTTGTCTGTTGCCCCGTTAACGGAAAAGTACCAATAAAAGTTTGCTCACAAAATAAATGTATCTTGACTCATTCTTAAAACTGAAAGTATGTACTGTGAGTTCTGTGTAGTCTTTCAACTTTTTTGTTGACAAATGGAACTGGGTGTGTATTTTATCGACTCCTGTTTCACTGAAAGCAAAGTGTGTGTGTGTTAGCAAGATCAGCAAGCAGTGAGATTAAGGAAGGTTCACCCACTGTTGTGCAAAACTGAAATATATTGAATAGTGTGGTGAGTGGGGGGGAGGCTTGACTCCTGTATAAACACTGGTTTTGTATTTTTTGGTGGATATGGGTGTCAGTGTGTTGGCGGTATCATCTTAAGGGTAAGAAAGTTGGGTTAAACATACATTTACAGAGGAAAATAAACACACGTGAAGGCAATCAATCTGGTTAAAAACGGAAGAGGTGAACAACCCTCGCTTTCTCCTTTATTATAAAGCACATGGTCATGTGACCGCTCTTGACCTCTCCACACCAACGACATCAGTGTAAGAGCACACATACGATCATTCACTTTCTTTTATTATTGTCAGCCAACACCCCCACTTGCTCTAACGCTGTATACAAATACATTTTAAGAACATATTTTTGGATAACTTTTCCTTCACATCCCAAATACGTAATACATGAACTTTTCAATCTTCGATTTTGTAGCAGGTTTAGTAAAGATATCTGCAACCAGGTCCAGTGTCAGGCAATATTCAATGCTTATTTTGTCATCATTAAGTGCTGACCTATCAAAATGATACTTAATGTCAACATGTTTCTATCTCTGTCGGCTTACTGGATTCTTCGACAAAGGGATTGCTCCTTGATTGTCCTCAAATCTTGTTACCGGCACATACTTGTACTCTCCATCCGTTCCATTTAACAAATGCACATGGTACAAACTCTCCTGTGTTGTTGCTGCCAATGCCATGTACTCTGCCTCACATGTAGATAAAGCCACCATTTGTTGCTTCTTTGATTTCCATGAAATAATAGAGCCGTCTCTATTGAGGCTAAAGCAATAACCTGTTGTACTACCTCTATCGTTTTGATCTGTTGCCCAATCTGCATCACTGTATGCTACAAGCTGAAGTTTCCCTTCACTTTTCTTGTAACACAGCTCTCTGTACAACGTACCTTTCAAGTATCTTAACATGCTTGGCTAGTGTTGAATGAGATTCACTCAGTTGTGACAAATATTGTGAAAGTTTACTTACAATCCAGCTAAGATCAAGTCTCATGCTTGTCATAACATATAGCAAACTACCTACAAGCTCACGATATTTTCTTGGATCTGTAGATTCACTGTCACATTCAAAGTTTGTTTTTTATTCAGAAAGGGTACTTCTTACTTTACAATTAGACATACCAAATTTCTCAAGAATTTTCGTGATGTACCTCTTTTGGTTCATCTTTACTTCACCACTATTCTAGGTAAAATCAATGCCTAGAAAATGTCTTAGCTTTCCCAGATCTTTCATTTTAAATTTAGCTTTGAGCATTTCCTTTACATCGTTTAGTGATTCATTGTCACCAGCTGCTATAATGAGATCGTCAACCCATATAATTAGGACTGTTTTCTCATTTTCACCTTGTCTAGTGTATACACAGTGGTCTGCAGGATTTTGGATAAAACTATTTTCACAAAGATTATCATGCAACATTTTGTTCCAGTTACACCCTGATTGTTTCAATCCATACAATGACTTATTCAGTTTACAAACCCAATTTTTCATCATTTGATTTATTTTCAAAACCTTCATGTTGCTCTATATACACCTCACAGTCAATAGGAGCATGTAAATAGGCCGTTTGTACATCCATCTGATGCAATTCTAAATCGTACTGAGCTGCCATCTGCATTAGACTTCGTACAGATGTCAAATTCGCAGTTGGTGCAAATGTTTCATTATAATCTATAACAGTGACTTGACTGTAGCCTTTGGCTACATATCTAGCTTTGTAAGTCTCAGTATTGTCTGAATTGTCTTTTACAGTGAAAACCCATCTACCCCCCACTGCATTTTTATCTTCCAGTAGTGTGGTGAGTGTAAATGTGTTGTTTTCCTTTAAAGACTTAAGTTCCTCCTTCATAGCTTTGACCCACTTCGAGTTAGATGAAGTCATGGCCTCTTTAAAGCTCTGCGGTGTGTAACATACTAGTCTGTAACAATAGCCAACATTAGCTGTCACATAATCGAAGTTTTCAACTTTACACTCATAGTCCTTCAAGTATGCAGGTGGTTTTCTCTCTTTTAGAGCAGCGTGTATCCTGCCTTTCCTCTTCTTGCCTTACTTTTGTGTCTCCACCATTTATTATAGATTCAGTGTGATCCACTTGTATTTCTTTTGTGATGTGACTGTCAGCCTTTGACTCTGACTTAACATGCACACTTCTTCTGGTACTAAAATCTTCATCCATCCCTTCTGTGTCTGTCTGAATCTGGCATTCAGCTACATTCATACTAATGAACTTGACTAACCTGTGTCTAAGGACCTTTCCTGTGTCAGGATAATAGACCAGATATGATGGGCTGTTTTTATCACATCTGACAAAAATCCCCTTATCACATCTCGGGTCAAACTTCTTTTTATCTTGTCTGTATGCATAACACACTGATCCAAATTCTCTTATCCTTGAAAGATCAGGTTTCTTCCCTGTTAGCATGAAGAATGGGGTCTGCCCCACACACCTGTTATAACATATGTTGCGAATAAAAGCAGCAGTCATTACTGGATTTGTCCACAACTCTTTAGGTAAGTCACTCTCTATCAACATACACCTTGCCATTTCAAACAGTGTTCTCCAGTTTCTCTCTGCTGTCCCATTCTGATGGGGTGAGTAAGGTGCGGATGTTTCGTGTCTTATAACATTTTTACTCAATAGTGACTGAAAGTCTCTCGACATGAACTCAGTGCCATTATCTGATCTGATACACTTTACCTTCCCATAAGGGGCTGAATCTGTAATAAACTTTTCAGTCGCCTTGACTGTATCACTCTTGGCTTTCAGAAAGTAGACAAATATTACACCCAAGTAGTCATCAGTAAATGCTAAAGTGTACTTAAAGCCATCTTTTGCTACTGGCTCAAGTGGGCCTGCTAAATCAGTATGGACTAGTTCAACCACAACTTTTGCTCTTGCATCTGGTTCTCTGTTTCTGCTCTGGACAAATTTCCCTTGCGCACAGGTTTCACAATCTAGGTTAGGTCTCTCAGCTTTACCTTTAATTTTCATTCCTTTTACCACTTTTTCTAATTTTGACACATCTTCAAAATTACAGCGACCAAGCATTTTATGCCATGCTTGAATGTCATGACAGCTCTGAGATGCATCATAGGTCTCTCAGCTTTACCTTTAATTTTCATTCCTTTTACCACTTTTTCTAATTTTGACACATCTTCAAAATTACAGCGACCAAGCATTTTATGCCATGCTTGAATGTCATGACAGCTCTGAGATGCATCATAATGTATCTCACTATCGTTTTCTTCATCATATGCGTCTAAATAATAGAGTCTATCACACTCAATTATGTCAAACCTGGTGCTGTTTTTATATGTGTCTAAATAATAGTCTTATCACACTCAATTATGTCAAACCTGGTGCCGATTTTATATGTGTCTAAATAATAGAGTCTATCACACTCAGTTATGTCAAACCTGATGCCATTTTTATATATGTCTAAATAATAGTCGATTACATTCAGTTATGTAAAATCTGGTGCCGTTTTTATATATGTCTAAATAACAGAGTCGATCATACTCAATTATGTCAAACCTGGTGCCGTTTTTATAGATGAGTTGGTCTCTGCCAATGTGTTCCTCCGGTTGGAAAGTTGCATCAAAGCATTTAAACTTTTTTAGGTCGTTAATTATGTGTGATGTTGTGCCAGTGTCCACCATTAATCCCTTCTGTTTTAATTCACGAATTTGATGCTCATTTATTCTGAAGACAAATGTGGGATCATCTGCATCAGCTGCTTGTTTCACATTATCTTTCTTCTTTCGTCTACAGTTGCTGTTCCTGTGGCTAGAGTTTTTACACAAACTACACTACTGTCTCTGGCCTTTATATTCTCTCCAGCATTCTCGTGCCTTGTGTCCCTTTTGGCCACAGCTATAGCATATAATCTCTGCTTTTACTCTTTCCCCAAGGCCACTCACTTTCATCACATTGTCATTACTTACATTGGCATTAAATTTCTCGGTATGTTCATAGCTTCTCAACCTTGTTTTGAACTCACCAAAGCTCAACTTATCATCATCTTGCGTGATGTGGACTGCAAATGGTTTAAAAGTTTCAGGCAACCCTTTCAGAATCATTGCAATTAGTAATCCATCACTGAGCTTCTCCCCAGCATTTCTAAGTGCCGTAGTGGCCGTTTCAGCCCTAATAATATAGTCTGTGACACTTTCACTGATGGCCTTCTGGAGGCTTGTTAATTCAGTGTATAGGCTAATTACCTGTGGCTTCCCTTTCCCGACATAATGGTCTCTCAGGATCTGAAGCGCATTTCTACTGTCGTCTGCGGCTTCTGTCATGATGAGGGACAAACTTTTGGCATCTAAGAACTGTATTAGTTTTGCATATGTCTCCTAATTTTTCTCAGCATCGTCACCTTCCTCCTCATTCTCGTCATCCTCTGCGTCCTGCTGCACATTTCACAAAATGGCATCTTTCAGCCCTAGCAAATGCAGGTGTCCCAAAAACTTTGTCTCCCACAACTCATAATTCTTTTCATCTCCGTCGAAACATAGTCTATGCCATCAGCTTCCTACTTCCCTCCTGGGCTCATAACCTGTTGGCGGTATCATCTTAAGGGTAAGAAAGTCGGGTTAAACATGCATTTACAGAGGAAAATAAACACACGTGAAAGCAATCAATCTGGTTAAAAACGGAAGAGGGGAACAACCCTCGCTTCCTCCTTTATTATAAAGCACATGGTCATGTGACCTCTTGACCTCTCCACACCAACGACATCAGTGTAAGAGCACACATACAATCATTCGCTCTTTTGTTATTGTCAGCCAACTCAGTGTTTCATCAAAATGCATTCTGACAAAACTTTCAGCATTCCGATATGATCTTTATAAAGTATATATAGTTCACTAGGGAGTGAAAGGGTTTGCCCCAGAATTCTGAAAGAAATGTTATCTGCCAAAGTTCCCAGCAAATTTATAGTTTCCTACAATGTTGTGTCATCTTTATTTGCAATTATCATTTGATAGACTGTTATTCCCAGCTCAAACTATATCTTTTGTAAAACCTAGACTATTTAATATAAAATACCTGGTGATGTGGAGAGCTACTAAAAACAGCTTTTCCTGTTGCATGAAGAAAATAACAGAAAATCCATTTGTTAACCAATAAAATGAAATAAAATAAAATAAAAAAGGACAGCAAACCTAATGTATCTGAAAGTTAAATTAGCATTGACTGTTATGAATCATTTTTAGGCCGGCCTAAAAGAATTGCAAACTGTTTATCTCAGAAGCTAGTTTCATAGTTTTCTTCCAGGTTATTGAGATCCCCTATTAGTCAATGTATTAGAGAACACATTTAACTGACAATGTACTCCTCACTGATTTAATTTTACTCTTTCTTATTTCCAGTTGATCGTGTTGCCAGAGATGTCGATGGAAGCGGAGACATACCTGGTGAGTAGCCATTTCAGAGAGCTGACAGATTATATGATGGAGTGGTGACACGTATTAAGTCATGGAAAAACAATAGTAAACAGTAGACATGGATCAGCTCCTTTCCAGGGTGTAATTACACATTCACCAGACCAGATTCCTATTTCCCCCTTTCCTTCAGCACATGCTGACTCATAGAGTGGTAGAGCCAGTTCCTCTTTCCTAGCTTGGGAAAGGTTTTTATTCAAGGATGTTTTTAGTGCCAAAGAAAGAAAATGCTTGGAGATCTAGATCTGTATTTTTCTTTCTTAAACCTGTTTGTGGTAGCGCCCAAGTTCAAAGTTATGCCACTTCATAATCTGTTGCATCTTCTTCCGCATTAAGGTTTCCTATTAACAATAGATGGTAATCATCACGTCCCTATTCATCCAGACTTCAGGTGTTTCTTAAGGTTTTGTGTGGATCTCATTATCACTTCTTGGACTATCCACCAAACCAGGAGTGTTTGCAAAGTACCTACCTCCAGTTATAGCTCATTGCAGGCTACAGGGTATTCATATTTTTCCATGTTTAGATGACTTGCTTATCTTTGCAGAGTCTTTTTCAAAGTGTCAGGAATGTGTCTCATGGGTGAGAGATGTCTTACACAAGCTAGGATTCTGAGAGAGTATTAAAAAGTCTTTTTTGAAATTTTCACACAGGATTGGGTTCCTGGGGTATCGGACACCTTAGTTTAAAGAGCTTTTCTTCCACAGGAAAAAAAAAATAGATCTACATCCAGATCTGTTTCTAAGATTTTTCATTCAGACTTTGGTTACTGTGAGGGACTACTTCAGGATTTGGGGTCTTATGGCTTCTATGGTTCTCATGATACCCTGACAAGACTTCACATGAGAAAGATACAATGGTATCCGAAGACTCTTCAGTCCCAGCACCAACAGGCTTTGTCGTTTCAAATCCCAGGGCTAAGGGTTGTCAGAAAATAAATCACTTGATGAAGTCAGGAAATATCCCTGAATCCAGCTATTCCCTTCTCCCTCCCTGCTCCAAAGCAGTCAGTCACCAAAGGCGCATTGGACTTTGCTTGGGGAGCAGTTTCAGGAGGCATAAAAGTCTAATGTGTGTGGGATACCAATGACACATGAAAGCACATAATTATAAAAAGATGCTTGCCCTTATCAAGGCACTCACTTCTCTGAATCATCTTTGGTCCCTGGGACCTCTTCAAGCTATTACACACAATACCACTGTCATGTGGTACTTCCAACAGGCAAGGGGGAACCAGGCCATTCCCCCCTTTGCAGACTAGTCATGTTAGGTATGGGAGATAGCTTTACAGCACAATGTCTTTTTACAGGCATCCTGCATTTTGTTAGAGGAACATTGTGTGGCAGAGAAGCTGAGCAGGATAAGGGCAGACCCTCATGAATGGAAAAAAGATCGGGGGTCTTTGAAGAGTTGCTCCATCTTTGTGGTGTTACTCAAATAGACCTATCTGCCTCTTCTCTAAACAATCAGCAAGCAAGATTCTGCTCCAAGACTTCATGCAAAAAGGTCTGGAAGACAGATCCCTTTTCTTTCCGTTGGACAGGAATTTTCCTGTTTGCCTTTCCACTCTTTCCACTGATAATCTAGGGTACTTCTGAAAATTCAGAAGGGACTCCCCCAATATCATTGTGGGGACTCCCTTCTGGCCCAGGCACTAGTGGTTGTTCCTTCTTTTGGAAATGGCCAGGGGCTAGTTTAGTCACAGAATGGGTCTACTCACACAAGATCAGAGTATTTGATATACCCCAACCCCCAATCAACTTCAGCTGACTTCTTTGATAGGGTCTTGATTCCCTGCAGAGAACTTAACACTTGCTCCATTTGAACTAGCTAATATGTCTGACTTGAGGTTCTTAACATGGAAAACAGTTTTACTGATTGTTCTGACCTCTGCAAGAAGAATGTCTGAGTTGCTAGCTCTCATCATGAGTCAACCTTAGCTAATTTTCCACAGAGATAGAATTTATTTGAGAACTAATCTTTCTTTTATGCCTAAGTGGCATTTGTGTTTACTTTAAGCCAAACTATCCATCTCCCTGTTTTCTTTCCTAAACCTAAGAATGAGGGAGAAAGGATACTCCGTACCCTGAATGTCCACAGACAACTCAGATTCCATGAAGCTATATCTTTTAAATCTTCTAATGGATTGCCCATTTCTTGAGAAGGTAAAACGAAGGGAAAACCTTTGTCAAAACAGTATATTTCCAAATAGTTGTCTAAGGCTGTTATACTCACCACAATGAAACTATTCCAGGCAGGGTCAAGTCCCACTTTACAAGAGCCTTGGCTTTATCTATGACTTTTTGGAAAGGATTGGACTCTAGAACTGTTTTAGAAACAGCAACTCGGTCCTCTGTATATACTCTTACAAAGCATGGTAAGCTTGATTCCTTCTCTAGGGCTAGATCAGGCTTTGCTAGGACCATTTTTCAGGGGGTCCCGGAGCTTTCACCTTCCACCTCCCAAATGTAGTAGGTTAGGGTTATATGCCCATATAGCTTAGACTACTGTAGCAGTGATCAATATGATGAACAGAGTACATTTGTGTAAGTAAACTTACCACAACGGTAGATTTTTGAATGATTACTGCTTCAGTAGCTGCTCTCTCCCTCCCTCCCTCCCTCCCTCCCTCCCCCTTCTTGGTTTGTTGTTTATGCCAAGGTGTGAATATTTACTTTTTATTGCTCCTAGCATTGTCCTTTCATTTCACAACCTCTCTCTCTGTTGCCATGAAAGCTCTGAAGGACTTCATGCCCAAACCTGTCTTTTCAGTCAACTCATTTTGAGCTGACTGATGGTTTGAACACATGGAAGGTACCCTGATTCTTTGGAAGCTGGGCTGCTGGTATATCCTGTGCAAGATACAACCCTTATAGTTAAGGTTACTGCAAAATGATCTTTCAAACATCTAATGTTATGGTAACTTTACTTATGAGATTGTACTTTTCAACTTGTATACTGACAAATACAAAAAATAAGCAGTTTTGTAGCTTGCAATCCCCTGGGACCCTCTCACCCTGTTACTTGTTTATGCTAACAGAAAGACTGCACTGCTACAGAGAAAAGGGAACAGTCCAGCCTGTAAATAAAAAAAGTTTTGTTTCTAATCCTTGATACTGCATTATTGGTAAAAAAACTGACAGGTTTAAATAGTCACTTACTGAAAAAGTTGATGTAATAGACACTTGATTGCATAGCCCTCAAAACATTATCCCACAAATAAAGAAATGGACTGTACCCAGGTAATATTTGTAGGGGGCAAGACTATGCCATATGTGCAGCAGGTTTATACAAAAATGTATTCTGCATGAACCAGGCCTCAGTCAGATTTGGTAGATCCTAGCCAGCAGTTATTTTTTGTATGGTATGATACTCATAAATGAGATGGGGAGAATGACAGGTATAGACTTCAGTAGCCATTATTGAAGGCATAGTTACTGAACTAGGCACTATCATTTTGGAGCAGAGGATTAAAGCTATGCACTGCTAATCAACTTTAGCCATTCAGTTTGATTTCCACAGTCTGCCATTACTGATGTCAAATTCAACCAAGTCACTTAAGCTGTCAGAGATTTCCTCACAAAAGAGGCTCTTCTGCTGAGTGGGCTTACTGATAAAAATATAGAAATACATTCATATTTGAAAGGTCATGCCAAAAATAAAACAGATTTCTATAATAGGCAACCAATAAATGAAAGTGCAGTAGGCAGCAGTACACATGTTTGGAATTACTGTGGTGGTGGTGGTGTTCTGGGTTTAACACTCAGTGGATGGCATATCACAGATGAGACTAGTGAATGGTGTCTGCAGTAAAGTTGCAAACATTAATACTGATGTAGAACATGGCTAATTTATGGGCTCCAAACAAAATGGCAGTGGTATCTGTATGTATGAATACAAATACACATTAACTGTATGTGTGACCTGAAAAAGAATAGGACATGACAGTAAATTTAGTTACTTGAAGACTATTAGCAAAATTCAGGTGGATATTGGTTTCAGAGAAAGTATTCATTAACAATGAGACTATAGTGGAAGGTAAAGGAAGAAACATTCAGCGATAAACATTTTTAGGAAAGAATATATTAAATAATGTTTCATTCATTCTTCATGCCAACTAACATTTTTGTTTCCTGTTTTCAGTTTATCGTGTTGCCAGAGATGTTGAAGGCAGTGGAGACATAGTTGGTAAGTAGCCATCTCAGAGCGGTGACACATTAGATTATTGAAAACAGTTGATTAACAGTGAATATCAATCAGTTGTGAATGGATGATTTTACGAAATATTAGACTGCAATTCTATTTCATGTTTGTGTGCTTCCTTTTGTTAGGTTGTAGTTAAAATATTTTAATTATTTGAAAAATATTTTTTCAGACTGTAAGGAAAGGGAAATATTTTATAATGCATTAGTGCTATACAGAAAAGAAAATGGAAGGACTGCATTGCATACCCCATAATTTAGTTTTGCTTGCCTTGACTGCCACAAAATTTGTAGCCTTCTTGGGTAGTACATGAATGACCAGAGATATGGAATGATGTACTTAGAGTGGCAGGAGGGAATAAAACAGTGCTTATGGGGACCTAGATGTGACAGTTGCTGGCTGAAGCACCTGGATTGCAGCTTTATAGAAACTCAGTTTTACTTAACATCCCACCTGGAGCAGGCCCCAAAGATATAAAAGCCATCAGGGAAAACAATGTATTACATCTGGTACTCTCAAATGGGCATGAGGGAAAATGACAAATACAGAAGCCAGTAGCCATCTGTGAAAAATGTGTCCAACAAACAGTGTGGCAAACAGTAAATGCACCTACTGAGCCCTGCCACACCTAAGTAAGAATACTGGGACTTAGCTAAGTTGCATCTCATGAAACTGAAGTGGGGCACTACATTTTGCAATGGCACTGTGGTATGTTACATTGCTGAACTTGAGAAAACATATAATCATGTGAAAATATTACTTTTTCTTGTCAGAGAGTAACTTGAAAAATTTATTGCAGTTTAAAAACACGGAAGTATAAGAAGGTGCATTTTTTCCCAAAGGAGGTTAGAACTGAAGGTTAACAGGAGAAACAAATGGTTCAGAGGAAAAAGGTCTTCAGTAAAGTGAAAAGCTACCACAGTGACAAAAACAAACAGGAATCTAGGATAGGAGATGGGAGAGGAGATGGAGCTTTTTGTATTTATAGAATTACTACACAGCAAAGAAATAGTAAGGGAAACAGCTCAAAAATAAATAACAGGAAGGAAATGTGTGGAAAAATTGCCAGGGTGAAAAGAGAGGCAATGAGCCGGTATTTTTATTTGGTATATATATATATATATATATATATATATATATATATATATATATATATATATATATATATATATATGTATATATATATATATATATCTATAAGAGGAATGGAGGCAACAGATTCAAACTTTATCACACAAAGAAATCAAGTATAAGATGTGCAGTGGGACACGAATCCACGCACATAAAAAAAAGATATCCCTAAATGTTTATAACTAAACTTGTGTAATACATTAATGACTCAGGGTATTAGTTGAAGTATTTGGAAATAGTTATATGGTGAAACAGTTTCACTTGTAAGCTCACTATATAGTAGCTGCAAAATTAAACATCTTTCCTAAGAAGGGTGTGAAATTAAAAAATATATGAAGTAAAAAAAAAAAATAAATAATAATAATAAATACAGAATTGATCTTGAGGGACTTAGGAAGACTTTGGATATCAGGAAGTTGGCATAATGGTGCATGCATTTATTTTACAGACACAGGGTCCAGGGTTTGATTCGCATATGGGATAGCTGGATAGTCTTAAAATGGACCATACCATAAGGGTAGTTAACCTTGTATTAACTTATGAACTTATTTATAAGGAATTGCTAAGCACCATGACAAGATCAGTGATGTGAATTCAAGTACTGGGCCACTGAATTCTCCTTATAAAACCATTCACACATGTTATCCAGCTATACCATTTTGACTTGTGTCCCTGGTATTGAACCCTGATGCTGGGACCACACCAGTAGGCAGTTGTGCATGAGAAGGGAAACAGAGCAGCCTACAGTATTGCATACACTGGTTCTGCATACCAGAGATTTTTTTTTTTTGGTAAGTCCTAATGGGGCAGAGCTAGTAACATTATGCATACTATAACTAACTTAATGTGTAGTGTTATGCTTGCATGCATGAGTGAGGATGTAGGCAAACCTGTTAATGACAGGTGTCTATCCCTTGGCTGGTTGGTCTAAGTTTATTGTACTCTGGAGAGTGGACTTTATAACTTAGTTATTTGTCAATAAAGTGATTCTAGATTGTAAATGCACAGAAAGAAAAGTCATGATGTCACAAAATGATGACTAATTTTATCCCTGTAAAAATACCCTATATCATATACCTTAAGTACAAAATCAAGATCTAGTGGCATCTTGGTAGTGGTAATATTAGGGAAAGGGTTTTTAGCAATGTAATGTGTAGGGTTACTCCTGCCTCAACCCTAACCCTACATTTTGTATTACTAAAAAAACTTTCCCTAATAGTACCACAAGAACAAAGAACCCAGAGCATGCACATAATACCAAATGTGTAAACAAGTAAACTATCCCCTTAGCTAACCCTGACTCTGACCAGTGACCTTCACAAACACATGTACACCAACCATTTTCAGTCAAACATTCATTTTCCCACATACTTCTACTTACAAACACTATAAAATGGGCATCCAGCCATTTTAGCAGTCAGGCAAATGTGATTTTAATATTTTGTGTTTTTACTGTATTTCACCCACCAAAAAAAAACTTTTCAGTCAAATATGCTTTTGATATTTTCAGCTGTATTCATATGTGTGTGTGTGTGTGTGTGTGTGTGTGTGTGTGTGTGTGTGTGTGTGTGTGTGTATAAGTATTTATAATGCATGTGTATATCATATATATGAGTATATGTTCATTTATCAAAATACACATTGACACTTGTTATCAATGCTAGCATTTTAAAAATCCACAGAAAGAAAAACTAACAAAATCAAAAAGAAAAAAAAAGAATGCAAAAGGAAACAGTTTTCTTTTGCAATCCAATCCAAAACAACACACATTAAGAGACAATTTTCTGAATAGTGGTAGTGTTGTGAAAAGAGTTTTTCTAAGGTAACATCCAAGTTTAGGGTTATTAATAGCAGAGGCAGAGTTGGTTAATATGCTTTGTGAGGTGGGGTGGGATGAGTGGGGCTTTGCCTCGTTCTGTGTCTACTTAACTAGCTTGATAGCAACCCAAAATGCAACTTATCAATGAGGCATTAGATGGGCAGCTGAGATAAGCTTATCTAAAAATAGTTTTTATGTTTTTAACATAGAACATTTAAAACTTCCTCTCCATGCCCATTAGTGCATGTGTGTGTTTGTATATATATATATATATATATTTATATATATATATATATATATATATATATATATATATATATATATATATATATATTACACACACACACACACACACACACACACACACACACACTTGCCATACATTTCATAGGTAATTACTAGGTTAGCTATCCTTGCAAGCTATTTTAAGTCTAGCCAATTTCCTTTTAAAGGTGAGAATCAAACCCTGTACTTTGTCC
This sequence comes from Protopterus annectens, assembly GCF_019279795.1. Taxonomy (NCBI): domain Eukaryota; kingdom Metazoa; phylum Chordata; order Ceratodontiformes; family Protopteridae; genus Protopterus; species Protopterus annectens. The sequence goes on from NC_056732.1 coordinate 1,598,248,004, forward strand.
CTGTTATGTAAACACCTTAACCATTATGCCAAATCACCAACCCCCAACTCTGCAATAAATAATAGAATGTTTGCATCAAAAAAACTTGAAAGGTAGGAAACATGATAACGTCCGGTGCCTCACCTTATAGCTAAATTTGTCTTAGTTGATTCTGGTATAAAATCTATAACTTAGAAGGCAAAAAAGATATTATAGATTGTAGAGATACATAAAGAAAGTTATGATGTAAGGCTGGCTCCCATGAACAAGTGTACATAAATGAAAGTGATTTTTATAGGGAAAAGATTTTTCTATTCTATTTTCTATTTCTATTCTATATTTTTATGGGGATAGAGATCTTTCTCACTGGCATAAAACCGTATTAAAGCGCGCAACAAAGTGCCAGCAACCCTTAATTATTTGAATGCACATTTCAGTAAAAATAATTGCAATCTTGCATGCTGAAAAGTAGAGTTGATATTTTCTTCTTAATTCTGAGAATCCCTATCTCCTACTACAAAAATTAAAACAAACAAACAAACAAAAAAAAAAAAACAGAAGGACTGGTGATATGAAGAATTCTTTCCTTGGCAACAAAAGAACCTCAAAACTAGTTACAAAAAAAATCTCACAAATTGTAGACTGTAGTTTTAACTTCATTTGGTACAAGCTGATAAAGCTGACACTGTTGTAGTTAGTTTTGAAAATGTTTTACCAGAAATATCAGTTTGGGGGTGTTGTTTCACTACCATCCATGGGGGAAAATGGAAAATATCTTGGAGAGAAAAGTGTATTAACCCCCTAATTCATTCACCCTGTTATTGGGCTTTTTGAGAATCTTAGTGAACAAGACATAAGGAAACAGATGTCATGTGGGCCTAAACAGTGATTTTTTTTAAATTTAACTAAATAATAGAGAAAGTTATTGTATAGTTTAAATGTTGTAAGGTATATTATCACTATTTAAATGATGTGTTTATTATTTGAACAGGGGACAATGTTCCTTTTTAAAATGTTATTCTAATTTAGAAATGTCTACTAGTGTTTTAAGATTTACTTACACAATGGATTATGACAGGATCAGCTATTTAGATGTTGCTATTACTACAGATTTTTTTTGATGGGATGTCTTCCTAGTATTTTTAGAAAATTGAGCCATAGCAATTCTTTTTTGTTTTACATGACTTGTCACCTGCTCCACCAAAAAGGAAAGACTGATTCAGAGTCAATGTACTGTATTGAACTGTCTGGACTTATTTCTATGGATGAGGTTTTTTTATTCTGATATAGAAGTTTAAAAAAAAATCTGCTTTTTGACAGAAGTTATCCAAGAGAATTAGTGGATAACATCTCCACAGAGATTATCACTGAGAGAGCTAGTAAGTGCAAATCTGTTTTAAAATTTAAGTTAGGAAACTGTAAAGGCAGGTTATGTTTTGAATAAAGTTCTGTTGGTGATACACTTCTCAGCAGATAGTGGCACTATAAGAGACACTGTATGGAAATACTGGGGTGTATTAACTAACTCTAGACTTACACTGGAAGTTATAGGTACTAAAAAGAAGTCTTAACATTGAAAACATTTTGAAAAGAATCATTGGTGGGAGGACTAGAAATCTGGCATCCCTGGGTGATTTTTGTCTTCTTTCGACTTTTCCCGGTTATGGGTTGCCACAGCGGAACTCTGGTCAGCTAATGATTGGCAGTGGATGTTTATGGTGCCAAGTTGTCAGCCTGACGCCCAACCTTCAAAGAAGGCACACTCATTCACACATGCACTTACCTGCATGTCTTTTAACGTCACTCGACTGCGGGGAGGACATGCAGACTCCACACAGAAGGTGCTCCAGATGAAAATTGAATGGGAGAACCTCTTGCTCTAAGGCGACAATGCCAACTGCTGCACCACTGTGGCCCTCCCTGGGTGATTTTGTAACAACAACAACAAAAAAGTGTGGACATTGCAAACAGTGTCCTTATATTAATCTGTATGAAAAGGGAAAAAAAAAATTTCATGAAAAAGAGACAAATTTTACTGCAGTATTGTGAAAGCTGTTTAGATCACATACTGCCAAACCTATGAGGTGCTTCACATAGGTAAAATGGAATTGTCTCTGGGGAAACATTTTTACTAATACATTTATTGCATTAAAAAGAAGGATGAACTGAACACTTTGGCTAAGCATTCTTTGAGATGTGAGGGATTTAAATGTTTTAAGCTTAGCATTTTGGAGAAGATAGAACCCCCTTTAAGATGTATTGCGAATTTCTGTATCAACTATGATTGGATGAATTAAGATTTCCAGGCTTAAGTGAAACTTTGAACTTTTCTAGTGCACCGAGCAGAAAAAAATTAGAGGAAGTCTTGATGTTTAGAAGGACATATGTTTGTTTTAATTTGATTGTTTGTTTATTAATTATTTTTAAATTAAGACACAGTATTTTTAATTTTTTAATTTTTTTTTTTTAATTTTTAATTTTTGAAGATGTGCACATTTCAGTTATTGGGATTATCAGTTTTATTGAACTACAGTCTGCTAGATTTTTTGCAGTTTAGTTTGTGATTCTTTTGTTGATGAATGAGGAAGAATTGTTTGGCTGACATCACTAGCGCTTCTGTTTATTGTTATTATTATTATTATTATTATTTTATATATTTTGCTGCACTTTGTGGTTCTAGGCATGGGCGTGAGGTTTGTTTCTACTATAATAATATATTAAAGTGGAAATGATTTCTATTTGATGATTGAATTTCATGTCTCATTTGTAGCTGATCGTGTTGCTAGAGATGTAGATGGAAGTGGAGACATAGCTGGTGAGTATCATTCTGTGGGATGACACATTGTATGACAGAGAGTAGCTATAATCATTCATTGAAAACTGTTGTGTAACAGTAGAGGTGAATCAACGTTGAAGGGATGATTATAATGTATATTACAATGTAACATTATTGTTTTCACTATTCTCTATTTTCAGTCGATCGCGTTGCCAGAGATGTTGATGGAAGTGGCGATGTAGTCGGTGAGTAGCCATCTAAGAGTGAAGACTCATTATATCAGTGAAAATTAATGCTTACATTCCTTTTTAATTTTTCCAAATACCTTGACAGGAGGCAACTATTTGAAATGTCAGGACCTATTAGAACGAGTCCCAAAATTCAGAGACTGAATGGCCAAAAGAATGGACTTATGTATGCTAAGTCTGCGATGCCATTTCTTGAAGTATTCCCTTATCTCCAAGGTATGGCGATCTCAGAGTTGGTATATGTAAGTTCGTGGATGTGTTTGCTAAGAGTGCTCTTCCTGGCAATCACAATGTACCTAGACTTGGCTCCTTCTGTAGTTCAAACATGGTTACATGCATTAATAGTGTGTTTAAATTTGTTTGAAAATAATTTTTATTAGCTCTGTTCCTCCTACTACTTTAGGATCTTTCTGAGCATCTCTGTCGAACATTTCTCCAGTTTCTGTATAAAAATACTAATATTTTATGACTTTGTTTGTGTCAGTACATAAGACACTATAATCACTGGGCATAGCTATTTTAATGATTAATGCTATTTGTCCTTTTTATCTTAGGTGCTATATTTGGTTTTCTTACTTCTGTTTTCTTTACTGTTCATATTAGATGATCCCATGTGATTAGAAATTTGACCCCACACAGTTTGGCTTTGTCATGGGGAGATCCTGCCTGCTGAACCTGGTTGACTTCTTTGAGGCAGTCACCAAGGCTGTGGATTAGGGTAAGGCAGTGCATACAGCCTACCTTGACATGGCCAAGGCCTTTGATACCATTCCCCACTCAGGTATCATTGATAAACTCACCAAACTAGGCATCAATCCTTACATCACTAGGTGGGTTGCAAATTGGCTCACAGACAGGACCCACAGAGTGAAAGTTGTGGATTCCAAGTCAGACTGTCAATCAGTCATGAGTGGAGTCATGAGTGGAGTCCCACAAGGCTCGGTACTGTCCCCTCTCCTGTTTGGAATCTACTTCTCAGAAGTCCAGGCCAACACAGAAGGACTCTGGCTGACCAACTTCACTGATGACTGCAAGATAGGAGTCATTATCAACTCTCCAAGTGATGCAGCCATCCTACAAAAAGGCCTCTCTGAGACGAATGACTGGTGTCAGAACCATGGCCTGAAGCTTAACGCCAAAAAATGCGTTATCATCCCGTTTGGAAAACACTCAGTTCCCATGAATTACCACATTGATGGGAGCCCATTGAACACTGAAGTAAGAGATCTGGGCACCCAGGTTGACAGGCACTTCACCTTTGACCACCACATTGCCACTGTGGTCAGAAAGTCCTTCTACATGGCACATCCTATAACCAAAGGTTTTGCATCCAGGAAGAAAGAGGTCATCATCCCTCTCTACTCATCCCTCATTAGACCAGTCATTGAATATAACACCCCATTTGACATGTACCTGACCAGACACCTACAACAGATAGAGAGGCCACAAAAGTACCTCACAAAAAGAATCCTAGGCATTAAACACATGTCTTACATGGACAGACTCAAGAAACTTCAGCTGTTCTCAGTCTCTTATCATCTGCTTAGAGGTGATCTCTGTTTGAATTACAAAGCCGTGTCTGACCCAGCCCTACGTGAAATGCCACACCTAAAGAAATCCCAATCCCCCCGCATCACATGCTCTAGAGATCACAACCTCATTACCACAATTAACAGAACATGCTGGTGGGATAGGTTCATCTCCCAAAGACCGCCCATACTCTGGAAAAAGCTTCCCATTCATGTCAAGCAGAGCACCTTGGTGGCCCTCTTCAAGAGAAATCTTGATGAGTGGATGGGTAATAGAAAGTTCACCCCAGAGATCACTCCAGTTGCCGTACTGGATAGGGGCACTGTGAACTAACATTGGGTGGCACAGTGCCTGGACAATTCTTTTGGGCTTGGCTTGTAAAGGCTTCAGGGCCATTAGCCCAGTACACACCTATGAACCTATGAATTTCATCACTGTTAGCAATGCTTTGTGGTTCATGTTACTAATTATTCTTAGCTACTTGAACTTTATACTGTTTTCACAACACCCACTGCACCAGTCTTGCCACATTACACCTTTCAGTACACAGATGCTCAGCCGTGACTGTATTATATCCAGCAATAAGATGTACAGCTATTTTCTGTTATCTGTTTCTCCCACTTTTTCTATAGACTTTATAAATGTGTATGTTGCCTGTTATCTCAGGTCATCATTATTAACCTTTTGGTTTGAATTCACATTTCTTTTAACCACTCGTGTCAAATCTTGATCAGAGTATATGATTGTTCCAGGAGTTCTCTGTACTTGCCACTATAACTGTAATCTTTTCATATTGCTTTCCTTTTCTTGTCCTTTTCTTTATATTATTTCTTTTACTTTGTATTATTTTCTTTGCTGCCTAATTCTCATCTTACTACTAGTTTGATTTCTATTCCCACTCCTTTCTGATATGTTTCTGCTAATGTTAAGACTTCTCTTCATGCTTTAGAACTTTCACTATGTTTTGATCAGATGATGCCATCAAACATGTATGCAGTACTCCATTTGCAGACCTATACACATAGTCAACTTCGGGGCAGCCCATGCCTCTTTCAGAATGAAGGCTATATAATCTTGGCATGCACAGTTATTTGTATATTATTTAAAAAGCCTGAAGCACTTTTATTTTTTATTTTTTTTTTGTATAACTGATTCAGTGTTGTTTAGGGCCAGTTCACAGCATTAAAGCTCTAAGTCATAAGAAGAAGAGAAAGTTAATTTACAGTTTGAATTTTATTCCTAGTCACCAAAGCAGTTTTTGATATTAGTTTAAGGCTTGTGAAGTATTTGTAACTAAACTATGATGTCATTCGTTTATGTTTTTTTGCCAACCCTTCACCTATTGCCAAATATTTATATATGCTGTCTTGTTCAAGTTCCTTTATGTTACATTCCTGTCTGAGGTTGATATTCTCTTGGTGCCGCAGCTTTTCTGCTGTAATTACTACTTTTGCACATTTAACAAGACCAAACATCATCCGAGAAAGTTTTGACCATTTGTAGTTGTGCTTCCAGATGCTCATCTGGTGACCTATTTGATTTTAAATTGTCCACAAAAAACATTTGGATGAGATGTATTTCAACAAAGTTGGTCTCTGGAAGATGAGCTGTAACCATATTAATGTATTAAGTAAACAGCTTGATTGGTTAGGGGAAAGGCAAAACAGCAGTGGTAACAGACTCCCCCTGGAATAAACCCCCCTTTGCCATTTTATCTCTGGGATAATGCTTTACTTTTTATCCTGACTCGGCTATACAATAGTATCCCACTGTTTCATAGTCACTGCACTTTAACATATCGTAAACATCTGTAAGCATTCCATATTATGTGAATGTGGGATGCTGTTGAATATCTTTATAATTTATCCATGACATGCTTTGATCTCCCCCTTTTTACAACTTAGATTTGTGGCTTTGTTTAACAGTAGATTATCCTTCGATTCATACTTCTTTGTTTTATTACCATCTGGCTCTATTGCCATGACTGATTTTTTTTCTAAAAGTGCTATAAACTCTCATTTCTTTCACAAGGTTAACAGATGATTGATTGCCTTTCAGACTGCTGGAATAAAAGCTTTTCTCATTATAAATTGGTACCTCTCTGCATGTGGGAAATGAAAACATTTTGTTATGCGCTTTAGATTTTAATTTTAATAGGTCTAGAGTATTTTTTGCACAGTTCCTAGTTAATTCCTGGCTGGTTACTGATATGGAGTGATGGAATTAGATACTTAGAATGGCAGGAAGAGGTGAGATAATGCTTATGGTGGACCTCTTTATGACAGATATGCTACAGCCCTATTACTGCAGCTTCATACAAAGTCAATGTTTTACTTAACATTTTGCTAAACCCAGACCTCTCATCCAAACAAATGACTGGTGCCAGAAACATGACCTTAAGTTGAATACCAAAAAATGCATCATCATCCCCTTTGGGTAGAGTGATGTCCCCACGTATTATCACATTAATAACAATGTCTTAAGTACACAATCCGTAGTGTGCGATTTGGGCACCCAGGTTGATAGCAACCTGACTTTTGACCACCATGTTGCTTCCATGTAGGGAAAGCTTTCTACTTGGCCCACCTCATAAGTAAGGGTATCTCATCCAGGGACAAAGAGGTCATAACACCCCTGTATTCTTTCCTTATAAGGCCAATTATTGAATACAAACAATGCCCCCTTCGGCATGTACCTCACAAAGCACATGCAGCAGCTGGAGAGACCACAGAGGTTCCTCACTATGAAAATCCAGGGCCTCAAACATCTGCCCTACACAGATAGGCTAAAAGCAGTGTCCCTCTACTCAGTTTCATACAGACTCCTCAGAGGTGACCTCCGTCTGGCATACAAAGCAATCTTAGACCCCACCTTAATGGGACTGCTGCATATCTGCAAGTCAAGCTCCACTCGAGTAGCCCATACACATGACCTCAACCTGGTCTGTGATATCAATAGCACTTGTTGGTGGGACAGATTTGTGTCTCAGAGATCCCCCTATCTGTGGAATAGACTCTCTCTCCATGTCAAACAGAGTACCTCATTATCCCTTTTTAAGTGCAACCTGGATGGGAAGCAGAAAATACACACCTGCGATTCCACCTGTGTCCCTGGTGGACAGGGGCTTTGGGTGCTGACTTGTCTAAACATGGCCTAAACTCTTGGCTAGGCTTATAAGTTCCTCAAGGCCAATAGCCTAGTAAGCTCCTATGATTCTATGAATTCAGGGGTTGGAAAGGTGATGGGAGAGGTAATATTGAGTATGTTATACTGTGCAGACATAATGATATGAGACAAGATGGTTTCATGTTGGGCAAATCATGGCAAAGAAATGGTTATTTTCTTGTTAAATTCATATACTAGAGGGATGGGTCAGAGAAGTGGTCTATGACTTGTCCTACTTACATTCACATAGCCTCACTTCACAAACCAAAGTATATTTTAGTTTATAGTGTAATAGGCCTGGGTGATGTTTTCCTTTTAAAAACAGCTGAACAATGTGACAGAAAGCATACTTGTGAACATGGAGCACATGGTGAGGCTAGAAGAGATGTGTTGTACTAAAGTTGTGGCTGTGTCATCTGATGGCCCCTCAACCAAGCTTGAGAACCAAAAAATGGAAGTTAAGGAGCCAAATACAGATGGGCGCGTGTGCGTGCGCACACACGTACACACGCACACACACACACACACACACACACACACACACACACACACACACACACACACACACACACACACACACACATTCTAACTGTTATACAAGCTCTATTAATTTATAACTGGAGTGGAAACAATGAAACCAATCATGAGAGCTACTCTACAAGAGGTGACATTATAAAAGAGGAGGCATAAAGTACACAAGGATCTTGGCTAACTGTTTCTTGAATTTTGAAAGAACTGCCTGGTTACTTCTTTGTCATCTTGCTAAAAGACCATAATGGTCAGAAACTTATCAAAACTTTTAATAATTAATAATAATAATTTTTTTATTACATAGTTGTGTTTTTTGCAGGACTGCTGCCCCCAAACACTTCTTTAGCTAAAATATTTTCTTCTACGTGTTCAGTTTGCAGCCACATCTCTTTAGTTTGAGGAGGTTTCTCTCTCTCTCTCTCTCTCGCTCTCTCTCGCTCTCTCTCTCTCTCTCTCTCTCTCTCTCTCTGTCTCTCTGTCTCTATGATAGGGTTTTAGGGTTTCCTGCCCAGTCAGTCTGGCCTGTTCTGTGAAGAGCATTTAATTAATATTTTTTTATCTGAATCCACTTCAGTAAATCTGTTGGGAGACTTAAATGCAACTTTTCAATAAAATAGATTATTTTGTAGCTAGAAGTGTCACTGGAGCTTATCTAGAAACACTTTTACTATGTGTACATTTTTTTTAAAATTCTTATCCCTTTCATTATATAATTATTCCCGAAATTAAAATGATGTCTGTAGAGATTACAATCAATTTGAAAATAGGGTGACATGTTAATGTCAGGTGCTTATAATCAAGGTAGGTAGTTTAATTTTACTTGTCCTATCCCAAAATGGCCCAGAAAAAGCTGCCATGCAGACAGGATTTTCTTTTTAAGAAAAGATTGCTTGCTTCGCAGTATGTTTTCTGTCACCAGAGTAAGGATTTTTTGCCCTTTCTTTTGCATCAGTGCTGCTCTGACCATGCATTTAGGAGAAGACTACTTTTTATGTAATGTTAAGAATTTCTGGATAGCATGTTTATACATTATTATACCATGACCCCCCCCAAAACGTGCACGCTGATTGGCCAGCATGCCCGTTGTAAATCGAGTTATACTAATGGAAAAAGGTCCGGTCGCCCGGACTTTTTTCCATTAGTATAACTCGGTTTTTTAAAACACTGTCTCGCTATGTTAAATGGGTTTAACATAGCGAGACAGCTTTAAAATAAGCAACGGATCCATTGCTTATTTTAAAGCTGTCTCGCTATGTTAAACCCATTTTACATAGCGAGACAGTGTTTTAAAAAAAAGCAACGGAGAAAGCAAGATCTCCGTTGCTTTTTTTTAGTGTTTCGCTATGTTAAATGAGTTTAACATAGCGAGGCAGTTTTAAAATAAGCAACGGACATCTCTGTTGCTTATTTTAAAACTGTCTCGCTATGTTAAACTCATTTAACATAGCAAAACACTAAAAAAAAGCAACGGAGAAAAAGCAACGGAGATCATGCTTTCTCCGTTGCTTTTGCCCACAGCTCTGATGTACTGCGCAGGATGCCAGACAGGCAGAACTGTCGCGGATGCCAGACATCTGCGGAAGGGCAGTAAACAGGCATTATACTATGCCATTATTTAAGAAAAGTAATAGTTTCTTTTCTTAAATAATGTCATGGTATAATGGCAATAACCCACTTCTGGGTGTGGATAATGCTTCGCCCTCGGGACCAAACCACGCCAACCGTGGGTAAATTTAGCATTACCCACACCCAGGCGTGGGTTATTGCTATATTAATCCACGACTCAAGTTATTTTCTTTGACATCTTAAAAACTGACTTATATTGGTTGTTTTATGTAAAGCTATCTCTGTAGAGATCCGAAAGACTTTGAAAATATGCAGACTTGTTAATGCTAGGCACCCAGCTCTTGGCTGAGATTGACTCTAGATTATACACATGTACAGACTACAGAGTGAAATGTATGGTGTAAGACTAGCTTTTGTAGACAACCGGAAATAGATGAAACTATGATTCCTGGCAAAAAATTATTGTCATGGTGTATGGTAGAAAAATATGCAGAAGCCTGTATCAAAAGAAGCAACATTGTTTTAACAGAAAGTGAAAGCAAGCCTTAATTGTATGAACATGTCTTTAAATGAAGGCATAGGTGTAAAAGAATGTTAGTTTTTTCTGCTGAAATGCCGACTTCAAATTTTCTTCCTGTTACTGTGATCAGATTTATTTCTTGATACTAAGTTCAGATTTATTCTCCTTACTGAAATCAGATTTAGTGTCTGATACTCAGGTTTCTTGTATATTACTGTAACAAGCATTTAACTTATTGATATAATTTTGTTTCGTATTTCCCAGTTGATCGTGTTGCCAGAGGTGTCAGAAGTTTTGATGGAAGTGGAGACATAGTTGGTGAGTAATGAGCAGAAGTCTCAAACCCTGACATTATACAACAGAGATGAAATATTATTTAGTCTCGGAAAACTGTTTGAAAGCTGTAGAGATTACTCCATTATGTAGAAATGATTCTGTCAACTATTACAACAGTAGTTGCAGTGTTTTAACACAGGAGTTTGTTAACTAGGTAGGCTGACTGAGTAGAAGCTGATTTTTATGTGGTGGTCTGGGAGTTTTGTCTGGCTGGCAACTCGACACCGTAAAACTCCATTGCCAGTCATGAGCGGACAGGTGTTCCGCTGTGGCGACCCCTAACCGGGAAAAACTGAAAAAAGAAGAAGAAGAAGAGATGTGTACAGAGTCATACAAAAAGCAAATAGAAACTGAGGTAATCAGACTCAGGAAAACAGCATGAAGCTCATTAGCATCTAATAGCAGTTATCTGTACTGGACTGTCAGACTAGTAAGTAAATAAATAAGTAAGTAAATCGATAAGTACATACAGTAGATATAAAAAGTTTACACACCCCTGTTAAAATGCCAGGTTTCTGTGATATAAAAAAACGAGACCACAATAAATCATTTCAAAACTTTTCCCACCTTTAATGTGATCTATAACCTGTACAATTCAGTTGAAAACAAGTAAATCTGTTTGGGGAAAAATGTAAGAAAAAAAAAAAAACAATAAGCAGGTTCCATAAGTGTGCACACCCTTAAACTAATACTGTGTTGAATCACCTTAAATTACAGCATTCAGTCTTCTTGGGTAGGAGTCTATCAGCATGGCACATCTTGACTTGCTAATATTTGCCTGCTCTTCCTTGCAAAAATGCTCCAAATCTGTCAGATTGCAAGGACATCTCTTGTGCACAGCCCTGTTCAGGTCACCCCACAGATTTTCTATTGGATTTAGGTCTGGGCTCTGGCTGGGCCATTCCAAAACTTTACTTTTCTTCTGGTGAAGCCATTCTTTTGTTGAACTGAATATATGCTTGAGGTCATTGTTGTGCTGAAAGGTGAAATTCTTCTTCATCTTCAGCTTTCTAGCAGATGCCTGAAGGTTTTGGGCCAAAAGTGACTGGTATTTGGAACTGTTCATAATTCCCTCCACCTTAACTAAAGCCCCAATTCCAGCTGAAGAAAAGCAACCCCAAAGCATGATACTGCCACCGTCATACTTCACCATGGGGATAGTGTTCTTTTGGTGATGCAAAGTGTTATTTTTGCACCAAACATACCTTTTGAAAGTTCAACGTTGGTGTCATCAGACCATAACACATTTTCCCATGTGCTTTTGGGAGACTTGATGTATTGTTCTGCAAATTTTAGCCGGGCCTGTATATTTTTCTGTGTAAGAAAAGGCTTCCATCTTGCAACTGTACCCCATAGCCCAGACATATGTAGAATACTGGAAATTATTGTCACATGTAGTACACAACTAGTACTTGCCAGAAATTCCTGCAGCTCCTTCAGTGTTGCTGTAGGTCTCTTGGCAGCCTCCCTGACCAGTTTTCAGCCTGTCTTTTAATCAGTTTTGGAGGGACATCCAGTTCTTTGCAATATAACTGTTGTCCCATATTTTCTACACTTTTTGATGAAGTGTTCCACGGTATATCCAATGCTGTGGAAATGTTTTTGTACCCTTCTCTTGACTGATACCTTTCAACAATGAGATCCCTTTGATGCTTTATAAGCTCTCTGCAAACCATGGCTTTTGCTGTAGCAGGCAACTGAGTAAATGTCAGGAAAATCCTACTAGGACAGCTGAACTTTATTTGGGGTTAATCAGGGTTTCTTTAATTGTTGGCAGGTGTGTTCCCAATAAGACTGAATGCTGTAATTAAATCAAAAGGTGGTTCGGCAGAGTATTAGTTTAAGGGTGTGCACACTTATGCAACCAGCTTATCATAGGATCATAAGATCATAGGAGGTTACTAGGCTATTGGCCCTGAAGCTCTTATAAGCCTAGCTAAGAGTTTAGCCCATGTTTAGCCAAATCTTATTGTGTGTTTTTTATTTTTTATATTTTCCCCCCTAACAGATTTGTTTGTTTTTCAATTGAACTGCACAGGTTATAGGTCACATTAAAGACAGGAAAAGTTTTGAAATGATTTATTGTGATCTAATTTTTTTATATCACAAAAACATGGCATTTTAACAGTAGTGTGTTTTTTATATCCACTGTAAGTAAACTACTTTCTCAGCATTATTGACTTCCTTTTTGGCATTGTTCTACATGAGGTCAGGTTTTGTGTCACCTATCATCATCTCTCTTGGACAGTCATGCCCGACTGTCAGAGGTCATCTCACGCAATTCATCCATTTCTTTGCTGAACATTCTAATTTCCGCTTGCCTTCTACCTACCTTTCCTAAATCCTCTTCCCCAAATCATCTTCTGATTTCCTGTAGATGTGTCTGAACCACTGTGTTCTGTTTTCTTTGAACTATTTTCAGTCAGGAAAGAGATTTTTCTCATTATACAGTGATTGCTGCCAACAGGATAAAGCAATGCATTTAAGTGCTTTGGCATTCAGTTATTCCTGATTAGACATACTTGTTTGCCCTATTTATGAGTAATAGGTTCATAGGAGAATAGTAGCCTAACTACCTTGAAGGACCATTTTAAGCCTAGCCAATAATCCCAGATAGGAATCAAACCATGTACCTTGAGATGAAGACCTTAACCATTATGCCAAACCCACCCACCCACCCAATTAATGAAAGTCCAGGGATAATGACTGATGGAATAAATACGGAGGAAGGCAGGGTAATTTGAGATACTACTTAGAGGGATACGTGGATATGATTGGTATTAGCTGAAGTGTATAGACTTCAACATCCTGTATGAACCAGGCCTCAGGTATTTTTTGCCAAAGCATTCCTGGGAGAGAAATTTGTTGAGTACAGCACCCTCAAGTGGAGGGGAAGGTGGGGGGTGGGGGTGGGGTGGACAGTGGTAGAGAGGAAGCAGGGTAATGAAAAGCTTTTTCTGTTCAATGTATTAACAGGAGTGGAAACATAGAAATTAGTCATGAGAATTAGTCTCCAAGATATGATGACATTGTAAAAGAGATAGCATAAAGTATTTAATTAAATTATGTAATTGTATTCTTTCCTATTTCCAGTTGATCGTGTTGCCAGAGGTGTCAGAAGTTTTGATGGAAGTGGAGACATAGTTGGTGAGTAGCTAGCAGTAGTCTCATAGACCTGACACATTATATGACCGAGAGAAGATAATATTCAGTCTCTGAAAACCATTCGAAAGCTGCAGGAATGAAGCAGTTTTAAATTATTTTATCAAAGATCTAGATAACTGTTCCTTGAATTTTTAAAGAACTGCATGGTAAACCCATTACTCCTTTAGTGTCTCAATAAAAGACCATAATGGAGAATAATGGTCAGAAACTTATAAAAACATAGTTTATGAGACTGTCGTCCCGAGTCCCTGCATTACTCCCAAAGTGGTCCAGAAGAGGCGTCCATACAGACATTTTCTTTTTTTTAGTAGAAGTTGTTTTTCTGGTTGTACCTTCTATGACCCCAGAATATTACTTTTTTTTGTCCTTCGTTTTGCATCAATGTTGCTCTGGCCATACATTTTGGACAATGCTACTTTTCTGATGTGCTGTTTTATTGAACAATTTCTGCAGACTATATTTGTACATTTTTAATTTATGACTCTTGATTTATTTATATCTTATAAATAGGCTTACATTGGTTGTTTTTGAATCATTTGCAGAGAGTGATTAAATAAGCTGCTTTTGTGGAACAGAAAGCTCTTCTTTAGCTAAAATATGCCCTTCTGCCTGTTCACTTTGCAGCATACCTCTCAACCTGGAAACATCAAAAATCTGGACAAGGCCCATGAAAAATAGGTACAAATCTGTATGCTGATTAACATCTAATTTGCATATATAATTATGTAACCCCACCCATTCCAATGGAATTGTGGGATACCAACTTTTGAATGCAAACTGAAGAACAGACAACCAAAACATGGCACCAGAGTCCCCCTGCAGCCATTCCAATATCCCATTACCTGGCTATTTCACCACATTTACCATAAACACTAATGTATGCATACTGCTTTACTTCTACAATGATTATTTGGATTTTATTTTTACATTTTACAGCACAACAATGCAGAAACACTAAAATACATCATATGGTAAACAAAGCAATACTGTCTCACAATGAAAATGGGCTTGACATATAAAAACTTCTTTGCCCTTGAAATTCACATTCATTGAAACAGCATTGAAACCCACACCCCATCCAAAGAAAATGCATCTGGCCAGTGGTGGATAAAGATTAACTTTGGGCTGTTTTCAAATCATTGGTCCCTTGCACACAAAACAAGAAACATGCATGTGTTCTTTTCTTTATACACCTTCCTGACTTTATTAAATGATATTCCTTATATAATACAACACACATGTTAGAGCGCATTTAAAATTTATTGTTTGAACATTTTACCAGTAGACTGTACTGTAGGCAATGAAACAAAACACATGAACCAATGATGACAAAACTGCCCAATTCAGAATGTTTCCATCATAAAAGTCTGCTTCCACACCCACACTATAAATAGAATGACAGTAGTGTAAGCCATAGGCATCTTGCACAGCGTCTCGCAGTTATTTTCAATTTCATTTTTTTTGGGGGGGGGGGGCAAAAGGTTAAAAACCAGGGACACATTTTAAACATTGCCTGTATAATTTTGTAAAGTTGCTAGAATAAAATGTTGTGTTACCATCATGCATTTCAGTGGCAGGTTTTGAACCCAGGATCCTATGCACTACAGTCAGAACAAATCAGCAGCTGCCTGAAAAATAGAAAGACTGAAACTTAATAGCCATCATTTAGTGAATTCATTTCTCACTTCTCAACATAGCTCCTAACCTCTTAACACAAAAAACACGGACAAACAACAAAGCCAATAATGGGGGAATACAAATTCAGTTCTCACTTCTCACTCACCATAGCTCTGAACTGTTAGCACAAAAACAATAATGGGGGAATACAAATTGTGTTCTCACTTCTCATCACAGCTCTAAACTCTTAGCACAAAAAAATGTTCTTACTTCTCATCATAGCTCTCTCAACTCTTAGTACAAAAAATCTGGACAAAGCTCAGAGCATAACTTTCAACTCTTAGCAGAAAAAAAATTTTCTCACTTCTCATCATAGCTCTCAACTCGCTCAGAAATGGTGGTGGCTAAGGACAGTAGTACAGGGTTTGAGCTTGAATACCTCTAGCCACCAAGTGTATTATATGGGGGCATTTTCACACACACACACACACACACACACACACACACACACACACACACACACACACACACACACACACACACACACACCAAGCTTACCCTGAATAACGAGTGGTTCCAGCTTACCCTGAGTAGTTCCCATTCCTCTGTCATTGCTTCCTGCCATTAATCCCTGCTCTGCCCTGAGTAGTTCCCGTTCCAATGCTCGCAAACTCTGCCATTTCAGCTTCCTGCCATTAATCCCTGGCCTGCACACAAGTTCCTCTGCTGTTCCCCATTCCCGCCAGCTTGCATTTCAATTCAGCCAGCTGGAAATGAAGATGTGAGCTCCATAAGCTCAATTCCGACTGGCTGGTAGCCTGACAGAGCTGACGTCAGCTCCGACAGCACAAAAATTAAAAAAAAAAGCAAACAAATTGGAAATGAAGGGGTGCCACTCGAGAATCATGGCACCCCTTCATTTGGACCCCAAAACATGGTAAAAACTGAGTAATTCAGAACGGTTGGGAGGTCTGCTTTGCAGCCACACATTTAAATTGTAGGGGTCTCTGTCTCTCATGATAGAGACAGTGGGGTTTCCCCTCACTTAGGCTTATACTGTGAGGAGCTTTCAATTAACTATTTTTAATTTGTGCCCACTTCATTATATCCAGAGAACTAAATGCAATTATTTCAATAAAATTGATTAGTGGAGAGTTAGACGTTTCAGTGAGGCTTATCTGGAAACCTTTTTTTGTGCTTAAATTTTTTTTAAATGCTTCTAACTTCCTTTAAAACTATCTCTGTAGAGATCGCAAGAACTTTGAATTTAGACAGGTGCATTAATGACAGGTGTCCAACTCTTGGTTGAGTTTGATTCCATTGACTGTACATTACAGTATGAAATGTTCTGTCAATAAGATATTATAGATAGATTATAAATATACACAGAGTATATGGTGAAAGATTTGCTTAAGTAAACTACAGGAAATAGATGAAACTACATTCCCTGAGAAAGAAGTGTTTTATTATGGTGTATTTTGTCTGTAAGAATTTAATTGAATAAAAACATTTCCTCTTTCTGATATAATTTTATTATTTCCTATTTCCAAAACTGCTTCAGGAAGATAACAGGATAACCACAAAACATACTTCAGATAAAAATGTTTTATTAGACCAAGAACGTAAGCACTTTCACAGTTATAAAATCCGCTTCATCAGACGTACCTCCATCAATACAATAAAAGATATATACCTATTTCAAATTCCAAACAACCAATTGCAGTAATCAATCAATCAATCAATTAACAAAATATAACATTATAAAATAATTTAAAATAATATATAAAATGCACCATAAATGTATCAAATCATATACTATAATATAATGTAAGTAAATTAATTATATAAATAGATTAGTTTTTTAAAAAAATGTATTATTTAATACCTCTGGCTTTAAGTAAAGGTTTCAGTGGGACCCCGTCATTTAAGCCCCAGCCCCTATGGGCACCCAACCTAAGGATCCACTTCACTTCTAAATTTTCAGTGGCATTAACTAAATCTCCTAATCTAATACTTTCATCCTGTTTTTGTAAAACTTGAAAAACAAATGTATGTTTATCGCCATAGTTCAATGTATGTTTGGCTAAGGCACTATATATATATATATATATATATATATATATATATATATATAACCTTTATTAGTACAGTATACATGATCCCTTATCCTCCTGTCTCAGTGTACGATTAGTCTTACCAACGTAGAATGAATAACATTCTACGCAGTGAGCAATATAAACTAGACTTTTTTGTAGTACAATTACTAGAGTGTCTCAACTCCCATAAGTAACCCGTATCAGAGTGTTTAAAAAATCTAGATTCATCTATCAAGGGACATTGTGTGCATTTTCCACATTTTTTAGTAGCTAGCCATTCTGATCTATTCAAAATGTTCTTATTGTTACTCGGTGGATAACAAAGTTGGCGCTTCAAACACTTTTTATTCTTATACACATACGTGGGGTTATCTCCCATGATGGTCTTTGTTGCCTCATCTATTAGTAATATATGCCAATTTTGAGCTATGGCTTCTTGTATTTTACAAACATTCATGGTATAAGGTAAGATAACTGGAAGTTTTGACTCAAATACCTTATAGGTTCTCCTTTCCTGGTTTCTAGAACCATAAGAAAAATAGGGTTTAGCTCGACCATTTCTCTCAGCTTTTACTTATGTATAAACCCTATTTATTTCATGCTCATCATATCCTCTCAATAAAAAACTTGTCTTTAAGTTATCCAACTCATTACTGTATACCTCTTCCTCACAGCATAATCTTGACACCCTCATTGCTTGGCCCTTCACAACATTACTAAAAATTTTAGGATTATGCATGCTGTTTCTATGCAAAAAAGTAGGCCTATAACGGTTTTCTGTACACTTTAGTACTACATACTCCATTTTTAATTGAAGCATTTACATCTAAGTAATTTATGTTATCATTCGAATACTACAGAGTAAATCGCAAAAAAATCATTACTACTATTTATCCTATTATAAAATTGTATGAGGGACCCTTCCTCTCCCTTCCAGAGGATAAAAAGATCATCCACAAATCTCTTATAAAAAGCTATCTGTGGAACTTGTAGTAAATGTTCAATCTCCCAAGCCACCATCACCAGATTAGCATAGGTGTTGGCGCAGCTGGTACCCATCACTACGCCAGAGACTTGTTTGTAGCATATATTTTGAAAAAAGAATACATTATTATCCAGTACCAGCTCTAAAAGCATGCATAAAAGTTCAATTCTGCTTATATCAATGAGTCCTTGCTCTATCATAAATGTCTTAACCATTTTATCCCTTCTTCATTTGGAATAGTGGTAAACATGGTAACTACATCCAGGGTAACTAATGTCAAGTCATTCAAATCTGATAAATCATTAACAGTTTCAAATAAACTGGTTAAAAACTGTTCTGTATACTTTAATACATAATCATACCTTGAAAGTACTTTCTTTAACTCAGTATCCAAATATATAGAGATTGGTTCTGTTAACCAACCTGATCCCACTACAATAGGTCTAAATTTAGGAAGAAGATTTTTATGAATTTTGGGTAGGCCTTGCAATTGAGGTATCAAAGGAAAATCAACTGTACAATACTTAAAAAAATATTTTGTTATTACACTCATACAGAAACATTCATTCAACGTATGAAATATGTTTTGCTGCATAGCATAAATTACATCTATTGAAACCTGTTGATAGGCACCATCATTTCTTAACATTTCTTCCATCTTGTTATAGTAGTAGTCAGCATCCATGACTACTATCGGTCCTCCCTTATTGGAGGGTCGTATAACAATTCTATCATTACTTTTAAGATTATCAAGTGCCATTCTCTTATTTTTGGTTAAGTTGTGTTCATAATCAGACATTCACAAAATATTATCATTGTATATAAGGTTCTCACATGCTTTTAAGAATGTTTCAACATTAGGCGGAAGTAAAGGAACGTACATACTTTTTCTTTTAAATGTATGTTCTTCAAATTGCAGAACTGTCATTATTAAACATCATTTTTAGTGCTAAATTATGAGTAAACAAACAAAGAGCAATAACTGCTTCACTAACATCCATAGAGCTAGCAGGTATGAAAATCAAACCTTTATTAAGTAACGATGTTTCAAATGCAGTGAGTTCATAATGAGAGATGTTCCAAACTCTGTTTCCTAGCCCCACATCTTTTTTAAAGTTTGTGTTTGTTATTGGACTGGTGCTTCTTTCCGTTTGTGTCCTCGAAAGTTGTCTCGTTCCATCGACCCTCTCCAGTCCTGTCGAATAGGGAAAGGTAAGGCTGGAATACCCTGCATATGTGTTTTGTCATGATAGATTTTTCATCTAACCACATCATTCTTAGAGTGTCCATCAACCACTTTTGATTTAGATGATTCCCTAAGTGGTATCTCCATCGGTGTGGAGTATACAGACTTTGCTGGCATTGGTGATGTTACCTCCTCTTCTGTGTGTCTAGCCAATGGCACCTCATCTCCATTATTTGAATCTGATGTCTCTTCAGACCTAGGCAGATTCTTCTGCAGACACAAATTCCTAGGATCTTGTCGCTGGACATGCCTCTCAACCAAAGTATTCACACCCTCTTGTTGATGATCAGCTGTTTTATCCTGCTTCTAAGCTGCAGGATTACGAGAACTGTTACGTAGCATTTATTCATTCAACTGAGAAGTTTTGGGCCAAGTGAATACATGCTGATGTTCAAAATCATGCACCTCCCTGGCCAATTTCTTCTTTTTCTGTTCCAACAATTTATTTTCATATCGTAGTATTTTGTCAATAAGTTTATTTACATATAATTCAGTAGAGTCATGCCCACAGAAAGTACAAAACTCATGCTGTTGTCTCAGTATACTTGTAGAGAGAGTAGTCTCGATGGGCAAAAATAAATCAATTAACAATTGTATATATGCTCTACTGGTACTTAAGTTAATTTGCTGCCATTTTGCCAAAAGGTCTGGGTACGTATTGCCATAAGTCGGCATGGTTAAAGTTCTTAAACCTCGTGAAATCACATTAAGGTTGAAGCAGGCTTCTAAATGATACCTCTGGCATTGAAGCCGCTTGAACCTATAAACATCATTATCTATGCCTTTCTTCATACATACATTGAACTATGGCGATAAACATACATTTGTTTTTCAAGTTTTACAAAAACAGGATGAAAGTATTAGATTAGGAAATTTAGTTAATGCCACTGAAAATTTAGAAGTGAAGTGGATCCTTAGGTTGGATGCCCATAGGGGCTGGGGCTTAAATGACGTGGTCCCACTGAAACCTTTACTTAAAAAATTTTTATTATTTAATACCGCTGGCTTTAAGAAACTAATCTATTTATATAATTAATTTACTTACGTTATATTATAGTATATGATTTGATACATTTATGGTGTATTTTATATATTATTTTAAATTATTTTATAATGTTATATTTTGTTAATTGATTGATTTATTACTGCAATTGGTTGTTTGGAATTTGAAATAGGTATATATAGCTTTTATTGTATTGATGGAGGTACGTCTGATATAGCGGATTTTATAACCGTGAAAGTGCTTACGTTCTTGGTCTAATAAAACATTTTTATCAGAAGTACGTTTTGTGGTTATCCTGTTGCCTTCCTGAAGCAGTTTTGAACTATATTCTTTTGGGTTATTATTTCTTCTTCTTGTTGGCTGATTTCCTATTTCCAGTTGATCGTGTTGCCAGAGGTGTCAGAAGTTTTGATGGAAGTGGAGACATAGTTGGTGAGTAGTGAGCAGAAGTCTCAAAGACCTGACACATTACATGACAGAGAGGACATAATATTCAGTCTCTGAAAAACATCCAATAGCTATGGATCTGTATTATTTAAAGAAATAATTTTCTTCACTATTTCAGCACTTTTGGTAGTCAAAGGTTACGGTGTTTTATCAATGGGAATTTGTTAACTGGGTTTTCCAGCTGGGTTGAAGTTGAATTTTGGTAGAGGTTTGGGCCCATTGTCTGGTTAGAGACTTGCTCAGGGTCATACCTCTCAAGCTCTTAGAGCAAGAAATCTGGATAAAGACATTAATGAAGTGTGACAAAGGCCCAAAAATAGGGACACTTTTTAAATATTGGTCTTGCAACACTTAAAAAGTTGACACAATATAATTTATTTTCTTAAGGGCATGAAGTCTGAAACTCAAATGTCTGTCATTATTTTCTAACTAGAGTCTTCAATGATTTGCCACTCATTTGCCAGAAAACCACAATTTTATGAAAACTAGACCAAAAATATGAGGCAAAAGTCTGGACATTCTGTGAAAATCTGTACAGTTGAGATGCATTTTCAGGGTCACACAGAAGGCAACTGGAGATTGAGGGAGTCAGATTCAGGGATACAGGATGAAGCTCTTCAGCAGCTAATTGAAGTTGTCTGAACTAGGCTGTCACTCTATTAAAAGTAAGTTTTCATCAACACCTCATTTCTCCATTTTTCTACATGGGATTGGGGTGGTGTGTTTGCTTCCCCCACCTGTCTCAATTCAGTGCCACTGTCCTATTTTCTTAGTCATGTAAGAATCACAGGTCTTCTCTCATGCAGTATGCCCATCTCTTTACTGGATGCCCTCATTTTCTCTTGCCTTCTTCCTGCTTCTACCAGATCATCTCCTGCTTTCCTGCACATCCGAACTCCATAATCAGTTCTCTTTAAACTATTTTCAGACAGTCAGGAAACCAGTGTTTACCATTATACAGTAGTTGCTGCCAACATGATAAAGCAGTGTATTTATATGGTTCATCATTCAGTTATCATTCAGTTATACCTGATTAGATTTACTTGGATTGAACCTGCTTATGCTATTTATGTGTAATGCATGGAAGGCCAGGGTACCTGAATATGTTGGGTGTTAGCTGAAGGATCAGGATTTCAGCTTCATACAATTGCAGAATTTTAGTATGTTAGTTACAATGTTGTGTGAAGCCACGGTGCTACAGCGGTAGCGTTGGTGCCTCACAGCAAGAGGTTCTCCTGTTCGATTCTTGGCTAGAGTGCCTTATGTGTGGAGTCTGTATGTCCTCCCCACAGTCGAATGGCCTCTGAAAGACATGCATGAATGGGTATGCCTTCGCTAAAGGTTGGGCGCTGGGCTGGCAACTCAGTACCATAAAAATCTACTGCCAATCATTAGCGGACTGGAGTTCTGCTGTGGCGACCCCTAACTGGGAAAAGCCAAAAAGACAAACAATAACAAGTTACTATATTGTGTGAAGCAGGACACTGGCAATTTGTGATAAAACATTCCCGGGAGAGTAATATACTGAGTACAACTCCCTCAAATGGTGGTGAAGCAGGGGAGACAGATAGTGGCAGACAGGAAGCAGGTGCAATGAAAAGCTTTTTCTTTTCAGTCTGTAAATAGCAGTGGTAACAATAAAATAAGTCACAAGATTTAGTCTACAAAGGGTTTTAATGAAGATCATTTTTAATGCATGACACAGTGGGTCAGCAGATTGAGTTGTTATCTCACATCCTGAGGTTCCCTGGTTTGATTCTCAGCTCAGGTGTCTTCTGTGTGGAGTCTGCATGTTCTCTCTGTGATCACTTGGGTTTCCTCTGGGTGCCCTGGTTTCCTCCCATATTCCAAAGACATGCAGTAAGTGGACTGGACACTGTAAATTGGCCAAAGGTGTGAGTGTGTGTTATAGATGAAAAGCAACAGCAGGGCTAGCCACCAGTGGTGTGAACCTTGACTGTAGATGATTGTTACTGTTGAAGTGACCCCCTGACCCTCTGTGCAAAAATGGGAAAAGGGAGTTGTGGATGGATGAAATTTTAATGAAGAATGGGATCTTAATGACTATGCAAAAGAGACATTATAAAACACATTAGGATCTTACAGAATTGCTTTCTAAGTTATATGCACACACACACACACACACACACACACACACACACACACACACACACACATATATATATATATATATATATATATATATATATATATATATATATATATATATGGATCTAGGACGTTTGCTCGACTGAGCAAATGACCGAAATCCAAATGGCCGGGCATACTTACATGAAAGTGCTATTCACCGAAGCAGCACTTTCGCATAAGTATGACGGTTGCTGAGGCTGTACTACAGTGCAGGTAAAAGAAATTTCAGTTTTCCCCACTGTAGTGCAGTCTCAGAGGGAGAATATTAAAGTAGGGGGTGTGTGGGGGGTACAGCCTCCCACATGGGGGGTGCAGGGGGGCAAAGCCCCCCTCCTAAAATGTAAATGAAGTGTTTTTTTTTTTTGTCACACGCGTTAAAGAAAGCACTTTTTTTGATAAAAGTGGTTTCCTTAAAGTATGTTCGGGTTTTATGGATTTGGACGTTTGCTCAGTCAAGCAAATGTCCTAGATATATATATATATATATATATGTATGTATATATATATATATATATATATATGTATGTATATATATATATATATATATATATATATGGATCTACTTCACTTGGCCTAAATCTCATTTGACTGACTCCCATTTGACCGACACCCAAATGACCTAAATTTCAAATAACTGAAAACTCATTTGACTGACTCCCATTTAACTTCATGGACTCAGATATGTTGTTCCTACCACATCATCTACACCCTGTACACCTTCTTCTTTCAGCTTTTCCTGGTTAGGGGTCACCACAGCGGATCAACTGTCCGCTCATGATTGGCAGTGGAGTTTTACGGTGTCAAGTTGCCAGCCTGGCACCCAACCTTCCACAGAAGGCACACACACTCACACCTAGGACCAATTTAGAGTGCCCAATCCACCTACAGCATGTCTTTAGGATGTGGGAGGAAACCGGAGCACCCAGAGGAATCCCACACAACCACAGGGAAAACATGCAGACTTTGCACAGAAGACACCCCAGGAGAGAATTGAACCAGAGAACTTCTTGCTGTGAGGCGGCAACGCTA
Organism: Protopterus annectens; assembly: GCF_019279795.1. Lineage (NCBI taxonomy): Eukaryota > Metazoa > Chordata > Ceratodontiformes > Protopteridae > Protopterus > Protopterus annectens. Next base: position 1,598,272,394 of record NC_056732.1, read on the forward strand.
ACCACTGCACCACCATGGCTGCCCACCCTGTGCACCTAAAACATATAAATAAGAGCTCTCCTGATGTGGGTGTTAGTACCACAACTGTGTATGACACAAAAAGAACCAAACTTTTTAGATGTAGGGTACGTAGGAGTGCAGACTCTGTTGCCAGTGTTGATGCATCTCTCCCTAGAGATTTTAACACTGAGTATTGACTAGTACCTCTATGTTATTACATTGGGTTGAAATGACTAGGCTTAAAATGACCTCTGGGTTGATAGCCTAGTAATCTCCTATGATCCTGTGACTAGTGTAATGTATGTAAAAATGTGACAGAAGACCCACCACATTGCAAGAAAATGGTCTCTGACTGTGTTTCTACTTGAATTGGGGGTATGGCTAGATCCATTGTTCAGTCAGTTGATTATTGGGTGCAAACCCGGGTGATACTGGCACTTCCACTCCTGTTCATAGATTCATAGGTGTGTACTGGGCTAATGAGCACAAAGGCTTTTTTAAACCTAGTCATGCATCCCAAATATCTGACAAGTTCTGGCACCCTTGATATGTGTAAATAGGGGCTTAAGAGATGAAACATTTAGTGACATAGGCTTGGGAGATAAACCATTTACAAGGTGTCTGTGTCCATTACAGGCATAGGTATTAAAAAAAGGATAAATTTACTGTTCCACATCCAATTGTCCACATTACACTTGAACTGGGTTAGGGAGAACTCTGCTTCAAATGGATTTGTAGTCTCTGGGACAAATACCCGTCTCTCCAGCAGGTCTTATTTATATCACTGGCTGGTTTAAGTCTTTAGAATGGGTAATTCTGGTGCTGTTTGTCTTGCGGATATGTAAAAGGTCCGTCATGGTGGGGTCTGACAATGCCTTGTATGCCAGGCATAGATCTCCCCTCAATAGCCTTTAGGAGACAGAATACAGGGATATGGCCTTAAGGCAGTCTGCAGAGGATATGTTACTTACACCCTGTATTTTTTGGTGAGGAACCTCAGTGGATGTTCCAGTTGTTGGATGTGCCTGGTTAGGTAAATACCAAAGGGGGGTATTGTACTCAGTGACAGGTCTGATGAAGGCTGAATACAGTGGAACCTAGATGCCATACCTTTGTTTATAAGTTGTACACTATAGAATGATTTCCTCACTACTGTAGACACATGATTGTCAAAGGCTATATTATCTATGTGTGTCCTCAAGTCCCTGACTAATGGGTCAATTCTTAGGGTTGTCTTGTCAATATGATAATTACCAGAATGGATGACTTCCTGAAGTATGCTATTATTTAACCATACAAGCATCCTGATTTTGAATGGGATCTGGAAGCTCAAGTTTCTGAAGTGTCAGAGTCTGATGAGTAGGTTTGACGAACAGATTCAGAAACCCAAACAGATGTTTTCTTTTTCCTAAATGTTGTATAGATTTAGGGATGTATTCCCTCTAGCATTGGAAGATGTCTTTAAGAAAACTTGTAATTCTCCTCTGCTAAATGAGTCTTTGGCTAAAAAAGTGTTTTAAGAAATTCAGGGTGTGCTCGGCCAAGCCTGGCCTCCAACCCCCCTTGTCTGCAGATCCTGCTTCCCTCTTTCAATAAACAGACTATGTCTTCATTAAATCCAGTCTCTTCAGATAAATTAGGCAAGTGGCTAGAAGCTCAGGGCAACAAGCTTATGCAATCCAGCATGGTAGCAAGTGTTTAACTACCAGTATTTTTTTCTGGAAGCCTGTACTAAGGTATACATATAGTCCAGATGAATTTGTTGCATTGTTACCTGATGAGCAAATATTCAGTGTTAACAATGTTGTTTCCAGTGTTTCTCAAGTGTCTAAACATGTTTTAAACAGTGCCTTGAAGGAGCAAATAGTATTTCTAGAATTGCAGTGATTTTAGTGGTGATAAGGAGGTATACTTGGTTACATAGCCAGAACTTTTCTGGTGAGTTAAAAATTTGAGATTATGAATACTCCAGTTGATTCTGATTGTGTGTTTGGTACAGCAGTTAATATGATCCTTAAACACAGAAATGACAAAGGTAAACTTATGCAAGGGATGTTGAAAATGTTCCATATTCCCAAGTTTCCCTGCAATAAGCAGAATAATTTTTGGCAGCCCAACGAAAGTCCTAGATGAACAAAAAACAAGGCACCAAGAGGAAACGGCTGGATGAGAACTCCACCAAACCTAAGAAGAGGGGCTCCTTTCCCAAAAAGGATAATCCCTCTTCTAACATATGACTATGCTGAGGTACGGCACCCTTTCTGTATATCCCAAATGTTCTCAACAAGACAGGCTAGCTGTCAGTGGTTTTGAGACAAATGGGTGCTCAGCATTATTGGCAGATGTTACAGTTGGCAATAGAAGGAACATCAGCCTCTGTTCAAGGGGGTTCCCCCTCACCTACTGGACCATACTTTTGTTATTCTCTCCTGTACACTGGCACATGTTGGACTCAGGGGTCCTAGAACCAGTCCCTCCTTCTGAAAAAATGAGAGGTTTCCATTCCAAAAATTTTCTGGTTCACAAAAAAGAGCAGTCCTGTATACCAGTGTTGGACATATCCTTTCTGAATACTTTTTTAAGGTCCCCAAGTTTAATATGCTCACTGTGCAGACAGTGCTAAACCACTGCTTTATGGTGACCCTGGATTTGTAAGACGAGTATCCCATTACTCATTGCTTCTGGATATATTTGAGATTTGTTGTGTCTGGTTCACACTATCTGTATTGCCCTTTGGGCTGTTGTCTGCATCTCAAATATTTACCAAATTTCTAGCTCCAGTAGTCGTCCACTGTCAGACTCTTGGAATTGACATCTTTTCTCAGTCAGACAACTTTCTGATCTGTGGAATGTCTGCATCCAGGTGTTTGGAATCACTAGAGAAGGTCTTGACCTTACTTTCCCAGCTATGATTCAAGCTGAACCTTTGGAAGTGCATGCCTAATACAATTGCAAAGATTTGTCTTCCTGAAGCACTTTATCAACACCAGCAAAAGAATGGTCTTTCTTTTTGAAGATAAGATCTTGTCTTACCAGATGGCATTCCAGGAATTCTGAAGGAGGAACGTCACTTTGGCAAGAGAATTCCTAAAAATTCTAGGACTGTTGGTATCCATGATTCTCATAATATTGCTGTCCCATTTCCACATGAGGAAAATTCGGTGGTGTGTCCAAAATTGTCAGGCCCAACATGTACATTCTCTGGAATCCCAGTTGTCAGTGTTGCTTTTCATCATACAAGAGTTACAGTGATGGAGCGCACCATTGAATATCAATCCAGGGCTTTCTTTCTTCCCACCTGTTCCGGCACAATCTGTCCAGAGTCATCCAAATTTGCTTTAGGGGGGGTGGAGTGCAAGTGCAGACCACTTGGGGGTGTACAGAAATGCATCAATATCAATGAAATGTTGATGGTGATACATGCATCAAGTCCTTCACCACCTATGGACACTGGGTCCTCTTTTTGTAATTATGGACAACACAACAGTAATGTGGTACTTTGACAAACAAAGAGGTACAACATCATACCCTCTATTCTGGTTGGTAATGATGGCCTGGGAGCTGGTTTTACAACATTTTCTGACTCTTCAGGCACAAACCTCTCATCAGAGCAAAATGTTGTTGCAGCAGGTGTTAAAGGAGGTCATAAAGCCTTCTGCTAGAAAACTTTATGTTTACAAATTGATGTGTTTTTCTAAGTGATGTTTAAATGGAAAAAGAATGTCACTTGAAGTTAACATAACATTCCTCTTGTCTTGAAATATTTGTGTGAACTATTTTAGGAAGGCTTATTGTATGTGTCCATTGAGGTGCATTTAGCAGCATCTCTGCTTATCTGTCAATGGATCCCCCTCTTTTTTTCTTCTCTTTTGGCAAAACAGATCATGAAAAGAGTATTGCAATGAGTCCCCCTCACAAACACATTCTTCCTTAATGGGATCTCAGCTGTGTTCTAGAAAAATTGACCTTACCACCCTTTGAACTGGCCACTCAAGCTGATCTTAACATGGAAAACTGTTTTGCTTATTGTTCTGCATCTGCAAGGTGAGTTTCTGAGCTCTTATGGTGGGACAACATTACCTGATTTTCTACAAGGATAGGAATGTGTTACTCCCTAACCTCTCTTTCATGCCAAAAGTGGTCTCAGAATTCACTCTCAATCAGCCTGTTAATTTCCCTTTTTGTTTGAAGAACATATTGCCATACAGAAAGTACCTACCCACCATCCCAATTTTTTAGAGTACATAGTTCATAGCTTAATACTAGGCTTGCTGCCCTTGTGGGCTATTTTAAGGCTAGACAATTTCCTTCAAAGGTGAGAGTCAACCCTGTACCTTGTTGCTGTGAGGCAAATATCTTAGCCATTATACCAACCCTCAGCTGCTTTTGAGTTTTGCTCAGTAGCGTGTTTTATTCTGTGTGAGTGTGTGGGTTTTTTGTTTTTTTGGGTTTGGAGCAGTAGGTATTCACAAAACTAGCATTTTCATCTTTTCTTCCTGCTGGAATCTAAAAAAAAACTAAATGGATTCTATCTGAGAGGCAGTCCCTGTACTCTGAGGTGATTGGCCCTTCACACCCACAGACAGGCAGTGGGAGGAGTTCTGAGTTTTGATAGACTGCCAGAGGGAGGGTAGCAGGGCACTACTACCCATATGCCACACATTTTTTAAGCACTGTCCTTATCCATAGAGAGCATTCACATCCCTAGCTGAATTGTTCTTTTAGCCATATTACATGTCATGGAAGCCACGCAAATAAAATCTTCTTTTTCTGGTTAGGGGGTCGCCACAGTGGATCATGTGTCTGCTCATGACTGGCAGTGGAGTTTTACAGTGTCAAGTTGCCAGCCCAGTGCCCAGCCTTCCACAGAAGGCACGCACTCACACCTAGTGCCAATTTAGAGTGTCCAATCCACCTACTGCATGTCTTTGGGATGAAACCAGAGCACCCGGAGGAAACCCACACAACCACAGGGAGGACATGCAGACTCCACACAGAAGGCACCCCAGCTGAGAATCAAACCAGAGAACCTCTGGCTGGGAGGCAGCAACGCTAACCACTGCACTACCATGGCAACCCAGCCACACAAATAAAGTTACTGGACTAAAACATGACTGTTTTAAGGTTGAGTAACGTTATCTAAGTTCAGCATCATATAGTTGGGCATTGAAATGTATAAACTAATTGAGTTAAACACCTTTCTGGTTTCCTTATAGTTTTTTTTTTACTTCTTTCAGTAAGCCTGTTTGGTCAGAAAAAAAACAGAATGTGAAATAATGAAACATTTTTGAATGCCTAAATGAATAAGTAAATGAACAAACATAAAATGTTATGAAACTGTAATGCTCAGAGATTTCTTTATGCGATCAGGTGGATAGATGTGATAGTGGTACCAAATAAAACAATGGGAAGTAGTGATTCATCGAATTTCTAATTATCTAAATTGGTTTATCATTCCTGCATATTACATTTTGTACCTTATTCTTGTGCATAACCAAGGTTTGCTGTGCTCAAGGTAATGTGTTCAATGAAGATCTACTGTTACTGTTGTACTTATTTCAAATTCAGTTTAATTGTCACTAATTAAGCATCTAATTTCTGAAAACTTAATGGTACTAGTTAAACGTGCTGGATTCTGCATTATTGTTATTAATTGAAGTATTTTTTATCTTCTCTCATTTAGACATTCCCATTATTTCTGATTCTGACTGAAACAATGCTGTTCGGTGTCTCCGTACTTTTGAAAAGTAGAATATTGCTTGGATGTGACCATTTCGTAACTTATTTTGCACATTTTAAATTTGTTGATTCGTTAATAATGGCAACATGATTTGGATTTTCATCTGTAGCTTTTAATGTTTATGTTATGTTTTATATGTAAATCAATTTGCACAGGCAGTTTTTATTTTACCTGCCATCTTTTATTACTTTTTGTATTGATTTAGCCTTAACATGAATATTAATGTGTAACATGTAGCTGAAATGTTTATTTGTTCTTTCATAAGCCATACTTCCTTTGAAGACTTGTGAAATGCTGATGTTCAGCTGTAAATGGTGAAGCAGTTTTTCTGTGCACACCATTGATAAATACTTGAATGTTGTCCCTTTTTGTTATTTTTTTTACATTTTGTGAATAAAATATTGTTATCAACAATACTGTCTGTTTAGTGTTTGTCTTCCATTAATGTCACTGTTTGCAGGTTAGATCCTGGCTGTTCCTGGCTGTAATGAGTTTCTAGCACCAGATATCTCCAGTATGATGGATATAACCAGCTGGTGCTTTTGACCAAGGGGGTAGTCAGAGCAGTGTAGGGCACTACAGGGCTTACTGTGTCACCTAGCTGCCAGTGCCATAACTATGTAATATGCAATGGCAAAGTGAAGCCTTATCAGCTGCTTTACTTCTGAATAAAGTTCTCAAGTGTAGATATAGGGCTATCAGTAAGTAAATATGGAGGAAAGAGTCCATAAGGAAACTGCTTATAGCCAGCTAGATTTCAAATGGCTTAGCGTCATTGGAACAAATGGTTCACAAAGGTGTAATGCTTGTACCCCTGCATGCTCGTAAACTTTTGAAATGCAAGTAGTTTGTTCTTTTTTCGCTGGTCAGCTGAAGGACTTGATGCCAAAGCACCTTTTAGATTTGAGTTGCTAGCATTTTGCTGGTAGTTGTTTTGTCCATCTAAGTCATGTGAATAATTAAATACATTTCTGAGGAATAGCTAATAAAGCATTATAAATTTGTATATATAGCAAATGCTTGTGCATTTTTATTGTTGTCTGTACTACATTGAAATGGGAGGAGGCACAGAATTACAAATATATTTACTGTTTACACTGGAAAGTGTGCTGAACCTGGGAAAAAGTAGATAAACTGGTGAGGATATTTACTGTTTACACTGGAAAGTGTGCTGTACCTGGGAAAAAGTAGATAAACTGGTGAGGAAAGGGGAAGAGGGTGCTGTTTAAGGAATATGGTCCAAAATTCCTGGCATTCCCTGTAAACAGCAGCTTATTAATTCATGGTAGCTTCAGCTATCCCTCTATACATACCTGTCAACCTCTTAGAGCAAGAAATCTGGACAAAGCCATAAATATTGGGGACAAAGGCCTAAAAGTAGGGACACTTAGGCATAGGCATTTTATCAAGCTATGTCAAGAATCTAAATGGCAATACTCAGATCTGCTCTGAGCTACAACAGAATGGCATTAAATATATACTAATCCCAAGGATATTGCCAATACCCTGGCAGATTGATTCAGTGCCAACTTCACCCCCTCTCACCTTCTAAAGTGCCCATCTCAATACCGAAAGTTTGCCAAATTCCAGTAAAAACGGCCACACAGGTAAAAAACACACTCTCCAAAGGTAAGAATACAGCATCCATGGGACCAGATGACATCCCAGGCTGTGAACTACATGAACTACAAAATGAACTGGCACCTCACCTAAGTGTCATGTTTAATTGTAGCCTCACCTCAGGCTTTGTTCCCACTGAGTGGCGCACAGCTACAGTTATCCCACTCCACAAGGGGGGATCCACCTTGGATCCTGGGAACTACCGCCCCATCAAGTACAAGTAGTAGTACAGGCCAACACTAAGGGACTCTGGCTAACAAAGTTTGCAGATGACTGCAAACTGGGAGCCATTACTGAATCCCCAAATGATGTGGATATTCTACAAAAGGGCCTTACAGAAACAGATGCTTGGTGCCAGAGACATGGGCTCAAACTCAACGCCAAGAAATGTATAGTGGGAAAAAACATGTACCCATGAATTACCACATAGGTGGCAGTACACTAAACACCGTTAGTGTGATAAGAGATTTAGGGACACAGGTGGACAGTGGTCTCAGCTTCGATAACCACATCGCCACAACTGTCAGGAAATCCATCTATGTGGCACACCTCATCACTAAGGGCTTTTCATCCAGAAAAAAGGAGGTCATTGCCCCACTGTACTCATCCCTCATTAGACCCATTATAGAATACAATGCCCTGTTTGGTATGTACCTCTCAAGACATCTACAACAACTGGAAAGGCTGCAGAAATACCTGACTAAAAGAATCACGGGCCTAAAGCAGATGCCCTATGCTGACCATCTAAAAAAACTCCAGCTGTACTCTATCACATATCGTCTACTCAGAGGCAATTTCTGCTTAACATACAAGGCCATGGCAAACCCAGAGCTGTTGGACATGGTACACTTAAAGAAATCCCAATTCCTCAGAGCCACATGCTCCAGGGATATAAACCTTGCCATCACAATGAACAGAACATGCTGGAGGGATAGGTTCCTGACTCAGAGAATCCCCAGACTCTGGAATAGACTGCTCATACATGTCAAGCAGAGTGCCTCTTTGGCCCTCTTCAAAAGGAACCTTGACAATTGAATGGGAGATAGGAAATTCACCCCTGGGATCACGTCAATCACCCAGCCAGACAGGGGTCCAGGGAAGTAAATATTGTGGGAAGAAATAGCCAGGGAATTGTTATGGCTAGGCTTGTATAGGCCCAAGGGCCAATAGCCTAGTACCAACCTATGAACCTATGAATCTATGATCTCTTTAAATATTGCTCTTACAAACTTAGAAAGTTAGCAGGTTTTGTATTGGCATTAATTTTCTGAAGGGTAAAAAGTCTGAAAATCAAATTTCTGTCATTATTTTCTGACTTCAACCCTCAATGATTTGCCAGTGATTTCACAGAAAACCACACTTTTATGAGAAAAAGACCAAAAATGTAAGGCGAAAATTTGTACAGTTGATAGGTATGCCTTTATATGCTGGAGTATCTACATTCCCAGTGTTGGGTGGCACAATGATTTTTGGATTAGGTAAACAAAAACTCCCTCAGTCAAACTGTCCTCAAACCCACCAGGGGTAGAAACAATCTCACCCTGGTTCTCACAAACTCAGTTTATGCTTATTCCATTCCACATATTTTACCCCTTACTGGAAAGTCAGAACGCCAACTTGTGACCTTTACTCAAGAACCTCCATTCCTGTGATAACCAACAACACGTTCTCTAGAGATTTCAAAAAGTTCAGCCTCATACAATTATATCACAAAATCTCTTAAATTCACCCACTGTATTTCCACAGTAACCTTTTACTGCACAGATAGTAAGAATGGAGTATGGATACTTTAAACAAAACAACCACAGAATGTTAATGGTATAGGTAATACAAATATCCATCTGAATCAGTAGTTTAGAAAAGTACAGCCACCCAAATCAGTGATCCATTAAAGTAAAGTCACCTACATTCAGAAACTCCAAGCTTCTGACCCCTGAATTCTCAGACTTTCAAAGCTTGCATTAACCTTTCTGTATGGCTGGGATAATGGATCTATGGAACTAAAAAAATACATTGTATTCTAATGCAATTATAGTGTTAATAGCATCGGTAAATTATTCTGCCCCAACTCTGCATAATTTGACTGAATACACAAATACTAAATATAAAAATAGCAAAACCCTGTGACAGAAAGTCCAAAAGACTGAACAGTGAACGATGTAAACTTAGAATTATGAACTCCACTTTTTTATTTCTGTAACACTAATCAAAACTCCAAAAGGGTCAAGTTACAAGACTGGTACACAATATTCTGTATTTGTTTAGAAAAAAATTGGTTGGAATTCAGAAAGGCTTAGCAGGGAAGCCTTATCTTGGAAGTCTCTCCTATTATGCTAAGCCTTTCTGATTCTGGGACTGCTGTACCACTGAGGATTTCCCGTTGCGGGTACCTCATCATAGAGGGCAGTCTTGCAGGTAGAGGTGCATGCTAATAAGGCAGATTGGGATAGTGGCTAACAATAATTAACCATGGGCCTGGCACCAATGTCCCTTACAGACAGAGGTAGCTTATAAATGTCTGACCCTCAATCTCCTATTTAGATGCAGGACATCAATTCCTTTGGGAAAACTTGGATAGGCTTAGGCTTAGGTCATTAGCCTAGTAACAATCTAAAAATGAGCTCTTCTCCCTGGAAATATGTGTGTGTCTGAAGGGGAATGAATGAAGCTGTATGCCTGCGTGTCTGTGTGTGTTTGTGCGTGTGCTGTAGTGTGCATGTAGATCACTATGTGATCGACTATGGGGTGGCTTGTTTATTGATTAATAGATATGTGTGTGTGTGTGTGTGTGTGTGTGTGTGTGTGTGTGTGTGTGTGTGTGTGTGTGTGTGTGTGTGTGTGTGTTGTCTTTGCTAATGAGATGCATGGGCCACTAGGGCGAACACTTGAGTGGTCAGGTGCAATTCAAAGATATGTTAAATGGTCAAATAATGAGGTATTTTTCACTGCTGCAGTTTCGCTGAATTGCTTTTATTTGCACTGACCAAGCAATGTTGGAGAGTTAGTACAATCAATGATCATCTTTCTGAATCCTTGGGATTGTGCATACAAAGTGATATAGACAATAGCATTTATGACACTTAAGATTAGCAGAAGCCTTACATAATTACTGTTCACATACAGATGTGTAGAATACTACAAATATTTTCAAGCAGGACAAGTTCAACCCAGTACTATGTGGACTTATAGGAAGACTTACCATTTTAACATATTTTTGCTCAAGGGAAACCCCCAGCACATCCCATCTCTCCCTGCTTATGTATTCCCACTGTGAGGCTATATGGTCTCAGAGACTGCAGAAAGTACATCTTTGCACTAATCTCCAGGGCTGTGCAACATTGGGGTCAGAATATGTGAGTAATGTGAGCATTACAGCCAGCCATTTATATGGGTAGTGCAATGCGGCTTACCTCGTGAAAACTGCTGCATCTCTGAGTTATTATTAAAGTTATGCCATGTGTACCATGAGCATCTATTTATGCTAAATGCCCGGGAAGGAATATTGTAACACTTTGCAGCATTAATTTGTGTAGTATAGTAAGAGAAGCATAGGATAGCAATACAATAAATTATTTTATAAAACCCATGTTTGCATCTCTTTAATAATGTTTTCTTTTAGATATCAGAAGTAGATCTCGATGTATGAAAACATCTAGTTCGTTCAGTAAGAATAACAAGTAGCTATATAGAACAATAGATTTGATTACTGCATTGTTACACGCATAGGCGCCAGAAGCTGTTAAAGACTGGGGGGACGGAGGGTGACAGGGGCACTTAGTGAACTAAAAAGGGAAATTGTTTTATAACTATTTGCTACCACAACATAGGTTCACTTGGACGACATTTCAAGTTTAGCCAATTCCCTTTTGGTGCTTGAATTAACATTTTCTGATTGGTCTTAGCTATCCCCATGGCTGATAATTGTATATTAGCCCTAGCGAGAACAACTGTGATCATACCATAGATAATTTGAGGGGACCATGTAACGGATGCAGCATTTAGGAACTGCCTCTATCCATTAGTGGCATGAGGGGAAATCCTGGAGTACATTTTCTATTACCCATCCTTAGATCCAAGTTGCATTTGAATATGGATGGATGAGCTTTGCTTTATTTTTATGGATAGTCTGTTCCGGAACAGTGGTAGCCTCTGTGATGTATATCCATCTCTCCACAACATTCAGTTTAGATACCTGGACTGAGTATTTCTGATACCATTTGACTTGCTGATGTTCAGTAGGGCCATCTGTATTACGCCAGAGATGTCACCTCTAAGCACTCTGTAGGATACTGAATATAGTAATAAATCTTTGAGGTGGTCCATGCAAGACCTATTGTTTATGACTTGTATCCTTTTAGTACGGTATCTCTGAAGGTATTCCAATTGTTGCATGGGGCTGGACAGATACATGCCAAAGTGGGCATTATACAAAATGATTGACATAATGAGAGCTTTGTAAACGGGGACAACAACATCTCTAGATCTAGTCACAATCAATTTGTTCATAAGCTGTGCAATGTAGAAAAGCTTTCTTATGACTCTGGGCACATGTTGGGCAAAGGTTAGGTCACTGCACACACAAATTCCCAAATGCCAAACAATTGGAACAGTTCTCAGAGGGCATTTTCATGATTTTGACACCAGTTATTATTTGGGACAAACCTTCCTGCATGATGGTTAAGTCATTTGGGGATTCAGTAATTTCTCCTAGCTTGCAGTCATCTCAAACTTAGCTGGCCAAAGTTCTTTGGTATTTCCTTTTACTTTTGAGATGTAGATGCCAAACAGAAAATGTCTCAGCACCAAACCCTGGGGGACTCCATTGGTGACTGGTCTCTTCCCTTGTTTTGATCTTCTGCATCCTGTGAGCCAAGTTGGCAATGCAGCTGGTGATGTAAGTGTTTGCTCCTACATTATTCATCTTTTGTACTATACCTGAGTAGAGGAGTGTGTCAAAAGGCTTGGCCAGGTCAAGGTAATGTGGTGTGAACTGTTTTACCTTCATCCATTGCTTTGGTAACAAGAGTAAAGCTTAAAAATTGCCCATGATTTTGAGCCTTTCACACTTTCCTCTGGGCTGTTTTCAAACACATTTTTAGGGCCATGCATACATGCATGCATTTCTTGATTCACCTCCTGACTGTATTAAATTGTATTCCTTGTATAATACAGCACACTTGCTAGACTTAAGTTAGAGCGCATTTTACATTTATTGTTTAAACATTTTTCCAGTAGGCAATGAAACAAAAATGCATTAACCAATAATGACAAAACTGCCCTATTCAAAACATTTCCATCATAAAGGTCTACTTCCACACACAACTGCATTTTAAATTTATTGTTTGAACATTTTTCCAATAGGCAATGAAGCAAGATGCATGCACCAATAATGACAAAACTGCCCTATTCAGAACATTTCCATGATAACAGTCTACCTCCACACACAATTGTATTTTAAAATTTATTGTTTGAACATTTTTCCAGTAGGCAATGAAACAAAATGCATGCACTAATAATGACATAACTGCCCTATTCAGAACTTTTCCATGATAACAGTCTACTTCTACACACAATATATAAATACAGAATCACAGAAGAGTGTAAACCATAGGCATGTTGCACAGCTTCTTGAACTTTTTTTCAATTGGGGGAGCGGGGGGCAAAAGGCCAAAACCAGGGACACATTTTAAACATTGTGTGTATAATTTTGGAAAGTTGCTTGCATAAAATGTTACCACCATGCATTTCATTGCCAAGTCTTGAACCCAGAACCTTGTGCACTACAGTCAGAGCAACATACCACTAAGCTAAACCAGCAGTTTCTTGAAAGACAAGAAGACAAATTTAAATGGCTATCATATAATTTAGTGAATTCAGTTCTCACTTCTCACCATAGCTCTCAGCCTCTTAGCACAAAAGTACAGAACAAAGCCAATAATGGTGGAATACAGCCCCAAAATAGGGACACATTTCAAATAATTATTTTATAACCTTAGAAAATTGCTAGAATAAAAGGTTTTATTTTACCAGTCCTGCTAAACCAGAGGAACAGAACAACAATGTGAGGCATAAATTCACAAGTGATGGTGGCTAGGGACTTTAGGCTCTTTTTACCTGTACCCAAGGTACAGGGCTTGAGCCTGAGTACCTCTAGCCACCAGATGTATCTTGCTGGGGGCATTCACACACACACAGACACCTCACTGCAACAATATGCAGTGTACTCACTGATAGACAACAGACTCCATCCTCCTGTATTCAGCTTCTGTCCATTCCTGCTCAACTCTGCAATTAAATCCTGATGGTCCAGATGCAGCAGCTAACCCGCTCCATTACAGGCTTCTGAGAATAAATCCTTTCCATTTCTGCAGGCAGCAGCTTGACTAAATCTGTGCTCCCGCTCACAATGTTTCTGCAGGCAGCAGCTTGAATAAATCGGTGTTCCCACTCACAAAAAAATGGAAATACGTGTGCTGACGTCATCATGGCAGTTGGAGGTGAAGAAAACAAAAAGGGCAGAGGTATGGATGATCTGCAAAAGAAGGGGGCTCCCCTCCCCCTACGCTCTATGGTTCCGGCGTCCATGGTTACACATAGTTCTGCTAATTCTGTTAAATGTCAACTGTTTTGCTGCTTTTTTCCATTTAAATCAGTGTTTTCACTGTTTTACTTGCTTGTTTCTGAACTGGTGTGGGAGCCATCTTGAGACCGTCGCAGTTGTTCTTGCAGAGAGTTTATTAATTGCTGCTATTTGTATGTAGCCAAGCACTAACTTGTCAAATTTATAACTGCTTTTCATTGGTCTTGTTCTTTTTTTTCTCAAATTTCTTTTTATTTTTCAAATACAGTTGAATAAATTCCATAGTATTTGTATATAACATCTTAAATAACTAATGTACATTATTTTCCATCAGCCTGACACTACAACAGAGCTCAATATATACAATTACTTTATAGGTATAACAATTCAGTTATCAGAGTGTATCTGTTCAGTTATTGTAAAGTGTCAATCAATGATAAGACTTTTTTCTATGGATTGTTAATAAATGGCTTAGGATGAGTCCGTAATTCTTTAATTTTTAATGTCCAACAATGCTGTGGTCTTCAGAAGGCTGTAGAAGTCTTCCAAAGTCAGTATTGTGTTTGTATTCCATCTTCTTATTATACACTTCATTGAGATTGCAAGTATTGTCCATACTAGATACATATTTGACTCATTCAAATGAGGACCTTCGTACACATTTAATAATACTAAATAAAGTTAAATGATTCATTAAATAAAGCTTGTAAAAAGTTTTTAATACCATTCCAAAATGGCTTAATTTTAACACAGTCAAAAAATGTGATTCCAATCTGCGTTGTGTATTTGCAAACACCTCCAACATATTCCTTTTGTGGAAGAATTAATTTTAGTAATTCTATCTGTAGTTAAGAATGCTCTATGCAAACACTTCCAATTAAAAACTTTCCAGTATTGTGTAAAGGATGTATGTTTTATTGATAATAAAATATTTGATTTAATTTCTTCAGTTAGCTGTAATGAGTGTCCTTTTGTTATATAATTCCAATATGAGGATTTGGGTGTTGTTTTATAATTTATCAATATCTTGTAAAATTTTGAAATACTATTTCCAATGGCATAATCATTATATATGATTTCATATAGGTATGTCATAAGTTTAGGCATTTCTTTAAATGAAGATTTACTAATTATTCTGCATAAATCTTGCAAATACGTCAGAATGCTTTGCATAATTAGCCAATCTTGTTGTGGAATTTTGTATGTTGTTTCTATTGTTTGCATAGCTAGAACTTTTAGTTCTTTGATACATTGAAACCAACAAACAAATCCTTTCTGTTCCCAGGAATTAATTATTTCTCTGTATATTTTATGTAGATAGCTTTTTGTAACTATAAATGGTGTTAAATCTATATTTGCATTAATAATTTTCCTAAATGAGTCAATGTAATAATTAATCATACGTGTTTTAGTGGACTTAGTTATGCTATATTGCATACTAATGGCAAATTGTTTTTATCTGTTATTTGAAAATTTTTGTAAATCAAATTCATTTATTGATATTACAGTTAGTAATTCTTTCCAATTTGCAGAATAATTTGGACTTGTCCAATCTGAGATTGTTTTAGATATTGATGCTTGTATATATGTTTATATATGTTTCTATATCAGGAAAGTTTAATCCTCCCTGTTTCCATGGTCTGATATGATGTATTAAAGCTATTCTGTTTCTTTTGGGAAACCATAAAAATGTTATTAGGCACAAGTTTATTTCTTTGAGTATATTCCTTTCTGGTAACAGTTGTATTGCCAAAACTATATATAGAATCTTGGGTAGTAAAACCATTTTTATCAACTGTAGTCTATCTTCAAATGTAAATATTATTTTGTTCCACTTTTCCACAGATATTTTAATTGTATTGATGATATTGTTGTAGTTTTTTGAGACTAATTCATTATTATCCTTGCATAACTCAATTCCTAGATATTTTAAGGTAGATTATTGTTTCCCTATAATGTGATTCTCCTTCATCTGCAATTCTTTTTTTATTTAAAAATAAAAATTTTGATTTATTGAAATGGAGTCCTAAAGTCCTGTAAAATGTGTCAATTAAAATATCTAATTCTTCTAATGTCTCTTTTGTATTGGATAATGTTAATAATATGTCATCAGCAAAGAGCATTACTTTACTATTGTATTGTTCATAAACATCTACTCCTTTGATTTTTGGATTGTTACGTATTGAATCTGCCAATATTTCAATAGCCAAAGCAAATAGAATCGGTGACACGGGACACCCTTGTTTAGTACCCTTTATTATATGTATAGATTCAGAGGTGAAAGGACCTAGCTTAACGTACGCTAAATTATTTGTATATATATTTTTTAGTAGATGAACAAAGGAAGGAGGAAATTCAAATAACACCAGAATTTTGAATAAATATTCCCAATTTAGGGAATCAAAACTTTCTCTATATCTAAGCCAATTGTGAGTGTTTCTTTATTTTCTTTATTAACATAATCTATAAGAGAAATTATCCTTTTAATTTTGTCATTTGTGTATCTATGATATATAAATCCAGTTTGATCATTATTGTTTTTGGATAGTGGTATTTTCATTCTGTTAGTAAATATTGATATAAATATCTTATAGTCATCATTTAATAATGATATAGGTCTATATGAGGTACAGAGGTTTGGGGATTTGTTTTCCTTTAAGATTGGTGTGATTAAGGAATATCTCCAAGAGGGTGGTATTAAAGCTTGTGACTGAATTTCTAATAGCAGGTTATGGAAGAGGGATAGTATCTTTGAAGAAAAAAGTTTATATATTTCCATAATTATGCCTTCTATACCTGGAGCTTTATTATTTTACCCTCTTTTATTGTATCTGTAATTTCTTTGTAGGATATGGATGCTTGCAGATCTAGTTTTAATTTTTCTGGTAATTTTTCTTATATTAGAACATTTTTCATCTAGATTTAATTGATCATTATGTATATTTTCTTTTTGGAAATGTACCATTCCATACCATGTAATTTCTGTAGGCATCAAGAATGCCCCCTATATCCGAGACATTTCCCCCTTTATTTTCATGGAAAATACTTTAATGTTATTAGCCTTTGATTGTATTTTGATTCTTGCGGATAAATTATGTAGATGTTTGGCAGACGTGGCCAAGGCATTAATTTTTAGTTTTTCTAAAGCTAAACTAGTTTTATATGTTAGAATTTTGTTGTATTTATTGTTTAATACTTCTTTCTTTTTCATCTTCAAATGATTTTCATATTTTTCATCTTTTACTGACAAAAGTTTGGATTGTAGATCTAATAATTCAGAATCCCATTCTCTGATTTTTTTTAAACCAAGTTAGGGTTTTACCATATATGTAAGCTTTTAATGAGTCCCATATCATTATTTTATTTATCTCTGTGGTGTAATTAATATCTAAGAAGAACTGTAATTCAGATAATAACCAGAGTTTGAACTCTTTAACTTTAGCTATATATGCTGGAATTCTGGAGTTAAAGATTAATGGTTTGTACCCATTTTGAAGTTTTAGTATCAATGAATTGCGGTCTGAAAAGGGGCAGGGAGTGATTGAGAAATTAATGATTTTAGAGTTTAAGTCAGGGACAGCAAATATTTTATCTATTCAAGTTTGGGTACCAAATCAGTGATCTTGACTGGAAAACAACAAAGATTTATTATCTTTAAATTTGAAAGTATCTACAAGATGAAATGATTCTACCCACTTGTTTAATGCTTTTGATACAGCAGATGTATGGAGTGGTCTTTTATTTGTAGTTTCAGAAATATCAAATATACAGTTAAAATCTCCTCCTAATATTAAGTTGCCTTTATAATTATTGGAAATGAAATCCAAGTGTTTTTAACAGTAATGCCTGGGAACCAGTATAGATTGGCTAGGGTCCATATTCTGTTATTATATTTAACTATTACTAATGCCATAATGCTTACTTTATCTTCATACTTATAAATGATTTTTGAGTTAATCACATTTGTTTTCCATAAAACTGTTACCCCTTTTGTCTTTGTCTTATAAGTGGATTTCGCCAATATCATATATTCCTTAAGATTCCATTTGTAACTGTCATTTGTTTTGAAATTAATTTCTTGAAGGAAGGCAATTTGTGCTTTGTTCAGTTTTAAATATTTTAGTAGATTTGATCTCTTGCTAGGATTGTTTAAGCCATTGGTATTTAAAGATAATAAAGTTAAATCCATCTTAGGTTATTTAGACTATGTATTTTTTGTTTTATTGTGACTATTAAACATTTTCCTCTGATAACTATAAAGTATATGTTTGCGCTTTTAAAGAAAATTATTAGTTTTATACTTTGAGTGTTTACAATAAAGTAATGTTTTGGTCAGGCATACTAAAAATGTTTTTGTGAAATACATTTAAATTAATAAATGTTAACAAAATTAAGATCCGCACTAGCCATTGAATGAAAATCATTCCTAATCTGATGGATAAACCAAAGTCCATCAGATTATCACTCATACCTTGACAATCCAGAACATCTGGGCTCCATAAATTGAATTATCATATGGAGAATATTTGTAACAGGAATAAGCAATATTTATATTATTTTGAACAGATATAGTACTATTGTAGATCAGACAGAATTCTAATACAATATAAATGTCTACTTATTGTATAAGCAATTAATATTTACATGAAAAATAGATGACACACAATTCAATCATAGTAAAGTAGGATGTATCATATATAAAACCTCAGTAAAAGATTATAGCACACAGTTATTTGACATATTCACCCTTATTGATAAAGTCTTTTAAAACTTATTACTTAATATAAATAGATGACAATAATATTTATACCTAATGTTTATAATACATTGTGTTTTACTGGATATATCAGAAGTTATATTTCATTATTTGCCAGCATTTAAGTAATTACTTTGTTTGTTGCTAACTTACTTAAAGCATCAAGTTTGTTTTATGTAAACATTGATGAAAGATGCATTTTAATTATCAGTGAATCCCTCTTCCCCCCATTTCCTACACATAAGGATTTTCATATCTGTCATTTCTTATTATTAAATGAGTGAAATTATAGGATAAAAACAACAAATTCACTTATTGTGATTAATGATTACAAGTTACCTTTCCATATTCATAAATTGCCATTTTATGGCATATACTGAAAGTTTTTAGATTTAAATGGCAACATTCTATTTTGTATAATCAGCAAAGGTTAAACTGAGTGATTATTGTCAATTTAATATTATTTGTTCAGAATGTGATTGTTACAGTCTGTGACATTCCTAGTTTAGGCTTCTATTGTTTCCTATGAACAACTTTGTCAGTTTGATGTCGTGTATAAAACATTAGTTACCTTGGTAACAGCTTAAGTATTATGTATGGTCAAGATGTGTTACAAAACCACAATTCAAGTTAAAGCAATTGTATGACTTGTTATGCATATTTACTTATATGAGAAAATCATCATACTTCCCCTTGATGTTCAATATAGTATATGTCATTTATGACAAGTTAAAACAGTAGTGTTATTATACACAAGCCCATGTTATTAAATGGAGTGTCTGTTGTCAATTTAATACTATTTGTTCATAATATGATTGTTACATTCTGTGACATTTCAAGTTCAGGCTTCTATTGTTTCTCTTGAACAACCTTGTCCATTTGATGTCATGTATAAAACATTAGCTACCTTGGTAACCACTTAAGTATTATGTATGGTCTAGATCAGTTACAAAAACTACAGTTCAAATGAAAGCAATTATATGACTTGTTATGCATATTTACTTATATAAGAAAATCATCATGCTTCTCCTTGATATTCAATGTAGTGTATATCATTTATGACAAGTTAAGTAATGTTATTATACACAAGCCGATGTTATTAAATACTGTCTTTAATATCTAAATTCAGCAGATTGTTTCATCTTATATGATGATTATATATTTGATGTCTAGATTTACTAAAATAATGCATTACATATCTATTGTGTGTTTTTTTTTTTTTTAGCTGTTGCTTAGTTATTTGAGAGACCACAAGCTGTAATGTTTGTTCTTATTATTAGCTCCTTCCAAGTATGTTTATACAGTCCATATACTTTACATTATGAGACCCTTCTAGTTTCTTATTTGTTATAAGTATATTTCCATCCTTACATACACACATATCAGTACTTCAAGCATGGGCAACAATGCCCATCCAGTTTTGAAAGAATATCATTCACTAATTCATGTGATGTGTTTCCAGGCTGTTCTTAAAATATCCAAACCAATATTGTCCTGTTCCATTTTACCAGCCTGTTCCATGCAGCGGCCACTCAACACACCTTCCATTCCCACACATATTTCCACAAAGGAAATCTGATGACTCTCTAGCACTTCCTGGCAAAAACACCCCTAGAATCAGCTATCTCCATATGCCCAACACGTCCGAGCAAGCTCACCTCCCAGACTGTTGCAAAGGGTACTGCACAAGACCAAGTGCTCTTAGTCTTTCACAATAACTCAGACTTCCACTCTTATGTAAGTCCTTAATGTGTTTGGACCAAAATGCATTTTAAATATAAAATTGCGCTTATTATTATTTTTTTTAATCAAGAATCAATGAGCTAAATGAAGTGTTGAGAGACCATTAATATTTATACATGTGGTTTAAAACAGCCCTTTTATTATATATATATTTTTAAAACCAAAAACTTCATTGTCAAGAATTATCTCAGAGGCTCCTCAGAGCCGTTAAGCATTATCTTCACTCTTTCTCCGCTACCATAGCAACCTGGGAACGTCTGTTTCTGTTAGTGTGTCTGTGTATTGTATACCAGAGGCTCACAATGCACCTGAAGCAAAGCTTCACTTCACTTCACTGTGACTTCAAGCCTAAATTTCCTCCCTTTCAACGAGGCATCAGCCAGGAAAAGAACAGAGAGCAAACAGATAAAAAAAAAAACCCAACAAGCCACCACAAGAGACAACACACTCCTCCAGCCCTACCATCTCTCACTCAGCAGACATACAAACAAACCATTCTCTGCCACAATATCCTAAATTACAGTTCTATCCACCCCCTTCCTAATTCACAAGCATCGGTAAACCTTGATCACAAGCTGCAACCCATAGCCTCCCAGAGATGAAAACGGCAACATATAACAGCTGCCAGACACGGCTGCATCCACATACACCATGTCAGGCTTAATCAAACAACACTTAAAGCTATTATACCTGCCATAATTTATATTAATTATGTTTAGACAGAATAATAATGACATTTGTACTAGCTGCCAGACACGGCTGCATCCATGCACACCATATCAGGATTGATCAAACAGCACTCATAGCTGTGATACCTGCCATAATTGATATTAACTATATTTAGACAGAATAATGATGGCATTTGTACTAAGAGCTTGCTACTATTATTTAACCAATATATACATGACATTTCTAAATCATACTTTAACTGAAGAAGGCATTAGTCTGCATGACAGCATTTTTTTTTCAAAATACTCTACTGTTACTGTTATTATATATGATGTTAATTTGTTACATTTGAGTCTGAACTCTGATGAATGGTATCTTGTTGAATTAGTTAATTAATTACTTAAATTATTGTAAGTAAAATCAATGAAAAATAAACAAGATAGGTACCACTGACCAAGTAGGGGAATAGAAACTACTATGTTTGTATTATATGATGCTTTGTTTGTCCTTTATATAATGTAAATAGTAACCCATTTTGACCTACCTTTGTTTGTGAAGAATTATTGAAGGCTTTGAACATTCTGAAAAAATCATTACTGTTTCTCAGTTGTTTAAGAATCCCTCCTTTTTTAAATAAAAACATATGTCAAGTGATGTACCATATCAGTTGATACTTTGAGAGATGTAGCTGTAAGAGTTATTTTTTTGGGACAATTATCTTGGAACCAGTTTTTTTATTTCTTCTTTCTAGCATCAGTCCAAGGGATTGTTTCTTTTATTGTTTTAAGAGTAGGGGCCATCCATTCCATTTCTTCTTGGATATACACTATGTTGTTGTTTTTGGGGAATATAGTAGCTTCTTCTAAGTCACTAAAGGTTCTGATCTCATTGGCAAAAAGTATTTTTATGTTGGCTGGAAAGGCCAGCTGTGCTTCAATGTTGTTTTGTTTCAACAGTTTTATTATTGGCCAGACTTTTTTCCTTTGTTCTAGTATTTTGGAAGAATAATCATTGTCAAACCTTATCAGGATTTGATTGTATTTTAAGGGTGATTTTCTCCAAGCAGATTTTAATATTAGTTCCTTGTTCAGAAATGAAAGAAATTGTATAACTATGGATCTAGGTGGAGCATTTGTTGAGTTAGAAGCAGGTTTCCTCAGTGCTGTATGCACCCTTTCAATTCCAAATGAAAGTCCCTCTTTAAAGTCGAAAACTTCAGGAATCCAGGTTGTTAAGAACAAAATACTCTCTTCACCTTCAGTGTTTTCAGCAGACCAAAGATCCTTATGTTGTTTCTCCTTTCCCTGTTTTCTAAGTCATCTATTTTATTAAGCAGCCATGTATTCTGTTTAAGCAGAAATTCCTTTTGGAATTCTTCCTCTTTGAGCCTCCATTCAATCTCATTTAGAGAAGTCTCTATATTTGTTATTTTTGTATGGTGTTGCTGTAATAGTTCCTTAAGAGTATCGGCCTGCTTTTGAGAATTTAATTTGAGGTTTTCTAAGTCATTTTTAAAGCCATCCATCTTCATAGATAGTTCCTGTAAGGTAGATGTCATCAATTGCAGTTCTTTTTTCAAAGCAGTATCTGGGTGAGAATTTCTTGAGTTGTTCATATTCAGTGACTCAATTTATCTCCAAGTTACATGATAGGAAAATTTTTGTATATCTCCACCAAAATTGATATTTATGTAGTTTATCTATAGATTTCTGATGTTTTAAACTTGAAAATAATAAAATTTTCCTATATTATTATACTAGTTTATGAAGCTCTCAAAATTCATTGCTCTCAGTTGGCCATCTAGGCTCTGCCTCCTCTGGTCTTGTACTTTTCACTGCTTGTGTTTACTTAGAACAACTGTGCTGTGCCCTCCTGTTATCTCTTCAGTGCTGCACCTGTTTGTGTCAGCCTGAGAAGTGGATATTTAGTTCCGAATGTTTTATATACTAGATATATCTCAGGGAAGTTCTTCTTCTTCTTTTTTTTTTTTTTTTTTTTTTGCATTTTTCCACCATATTTAAAGCAGTTTTGTTAATCCTGTCAAATTACTGAGTACACAGCTGACAATGTTGTAGCTGGATAGTGGTTATTGTGCCCAAATGAAGTTTCCCTAAGTCATTGTTATTGCTAAAATCCTTCTTCCTTCAGGAGTCTGGTCCAAATTCCACCTACATGTGCTATTGTGCTAAATTGTTCTGATCTCCTCTGATCTGTACTGACCTGCTGACAGATGCACACATTTGCATGTTAACACCCTGTACATGGCTAGTGTAATTCTGTAATTTCACACCTTCCTTTACCCCCTCTATGTTCATATAAGTCACATCGGACAGCATAGAGAGAGCAGGCTACCTCTTCTTCTGTTGCTAGCCTTATGACTACCTCCTTGCCATCTGACTACCTCCTTTTCTATTGCCAGCAGTCTGGCCCTTGTATTCTAAGGCAGATTAAGAAATACCTCATGCTCACTGAAACAGAACTCTTAGTCTGGGAGAGGTGTAAACACATAGCTAATTTTTGAGACAGCCCTATCTATGGCATGCTTGTAGTCTATGTTTGAGTGAACAAATGACACAATACCCCATAAAGGACATGCAGAATGATTTGCTGGAATTTGTTATATAGACTTCAGGCACTAGTAATACTCTGGTGTTGAGTGGTACCCTCCCTTCATCAAGAATGATTCCTAGAGTTATGGAAAATATGAATGAATTTAACAATTAGCTAAGAAGCTGGAGTCATTAAAGGGTGAGGTGGGGTGATGCCTAATATGTCTCTCCCTGGGATGAGATTATTGACAATCTAACTTGCCTTGCAAAGGATGGCCTACACCGCTTGTCCCAAGTTTTTTTTTTTTTTTTTTTTTTTTTTTAAGGCAGACTTCATCTAATGAACACAACAACCTAACCAACAAATCAAATCAGAAATTGGACAAATTTAAGGTGGCCCTTCTCAATGCCAGGAGTCTTAAAAATAAATCACATGATCTGGAGGCACTTCTGCATCTTGAATGCATCTGTGTTTGTGTAGTCTGGTTCATGTAAAGAGAGACCCTTAAGTGAGAGGATTTTGTGCCTATCATGAAGTCCAGTGGTAACTCTGAGGAAGTCTCACTGTCATTGATATTCTGTGTTCCAAAGTGATACATAGAGATCCCCCGTGAGTTCTTAGAACTTTAGCAAACACTGGGAAAGTCAAACTTTAAACTCTTTTTTTATAATTCCCCTTCCATGGTTCCACAGAAT
Organism: Protopterus annectens; assembly: GCF_019279795.1. Lineage (NCBI taxonomy): Eukaryota > Metazoa > Chordata > Ceratodontiformes > Protopteridae > Protopterus > Protopterus annectens. Next base: position 1,598,296,747 of record NC_056732.1, read on the forward strand.
AATGAAAATTTCTTGGCACTCCTTGAAACTGTCCCTGTAAGTAGTGGATCTTTAATCCTTCGTGTCTTCAACTATCTCTCCATGGACTAGAGTACATACACTTCTAGCACAGGGTATGCACAATGTTTCTTTGATTGGGTAAATGAAAACTCCCTGGATCAAGTTGTCCATATTCCCACCAGGGGTGATAATATTCTGCACCTAGTTCTCACAAACTTGGCTTTCATGTTCCCTTCCCCAGTTTGGTCTCCATTAGTTAAGCCAGGCCATCAACTGGTTATCTTTAATCATGGAATGTCCACTCCTCTAGTAACCAACACCACCCTTTTTAGAGACTTCAAAAAGGCAAACCTTCTATAATTGTATAATGCAGTCTCTAAATATATTTATATGAATCACAAAATGGATCTAGAATATGCATGTACCTATGGCTGGGATTCATATGCTCATTTAGAGAAGTGCATTGACAGAGCAGTCTTACCAGAGCCAAATACTGTACTGAGTTTAATAATAAAACACCCTGATGGTGAGTAGAGATTAGCAAACTGTACAACAGAAGGGAGAAACTGCTTCATGTACATTGTAAGGCTAGAAGCATTCAACAAAAAGAGAATGTAAAAAAATCATCATCATTAACCCCCCTCATCATCATCAACCCTCCCCCTTTTCCCATTTTCTACTTGGGGTTCTGGTGTTGAGTTAACTGTCACCATCTGTCTTGATTCACTGCCACACTCCTACCATCTTTGACAGTCATGCCTACCTGTTGCAGGTCCTCTCTCACACAATCAATCCACCCATTTGCTGGGTGCCCTTGTTTCCTCTTGTTTTCTTCCTGTCTGTCCCAAATCTTCTTCACCAGGTTGTTTTCTGCTTTTCTGCACATGTGCCCAAAGTACCATAATCTGTTCTAGTTTAATTTCTGTACAATTGGACCTACATTGGCTTTTGCTCCAATGCTCTCATTTTTGTATATACCACAATGTGCATTCTATCACTCATCTCAGGCATTTCTTCTCCATCACCTTTAGCTATTTAACTGCTCTGCCTTTACTGCCTAAGTTTTTGTACCACTTATCTCAGGAACTTCATCTCCATCATCTCTAGCTTACTCAACTGCTCTGCCTTTACTCCCCAGATTTCTGTACCATACAGTAGTACTTGTCACACCACTGTCTTGTACACCTTACTTTTGAGCTTCTTTGGCATTGTTTTATCGTACTCTACTCCTGGCGCTCTGTGCCAGTTGGCTGCAGCCCCTTTGATTCTAGCTTTGACCTCCTCATTCACACTTCTCTTCTTCTCAACCACCCTTTCTGGATATGTGAAGCTGTTAACCTGTTCCACTATTTTCCCTTCTATTTCAGTTCTCAGCGTCTTCTGAGTTTCCTGATTTGCTTTCATTACATCTGTTTTATCTGTACTCTGTTTCATCCCATCTGCCTTTGGTTTTGGATTACATTCCACTATCCTTTGATGAAGTTCTTCCTCAGAGTCTGCCTGTAATGCCACATCATTGCATACAACTTTGTTGATACATTTGTACCTTGTCAAGTCCCACCTTTATGAAGTACATCTCACTTTGATCACCATGTCTCCACAGCATTCTATATTGCTCATCTCATAAGTAAGGGCATTGCCTCCAGAAAAAAAAGAAATTATAACCTCCCTGTAGTCTTCCCTCATCAGGCAAATAATTGAGTACAATGCCCTTTTTGGTATGTACCTTTCCAAGTACCTGCAGCAATTGAAGAGACCACAAAGGTTCCTCACAAAGAAAATTGAAGGTCTTCAGCATTTGTCCTATGAAGATCATTTGAAACCACTGTCACTTTATTCTGTTTCATTCAGACTTCTCAGAGGTGATCTCTGCCTTGAATATAAGGCAGTCTTTGATCCTGCTTTATTGGAAATGCTGCATATCCGTAAGTCAAGTTACCCACTCTAAAGGCCTTACTCTAGTATGTGACATTAATAGAACCTGCTGGAGGGACAGATTTGTGTCCCAGAGGTTACCACACCTTTGGAACAGACTCCTGCTTCATGCCAAGTACAGCACCTCATTGACCCTCTTCAAATGCAATCTGGACAATTATGTAGTTTGTGGAGTACCTTAATGACAACAAATGGGGTATACAGTTCACAGTTAATTATGATGTCCAAAAAGTTACCTTTTTGGATATTTTAGTTACTAGAAATGTTGGTCACACCCTAGAGACAGAGGTTTACTGTAAATACCCACAATATAACCCCCTTCTTTATGCTTCTAGTTTCCATCCACCACACATTTCTAGGAACATCCCCAAATTTCAATTTCTTCAGATGAAGCATATTTGCTCACATCCAGCCACTTATGAACATTTTAAGGAGGAATTAACAACTAGATTTAAAGACAGGGATTATCAAATGGGCAACATCCTCAATGCCAGGAACTGGGTATCAACACTGAATAGGAGGGATCTTTTGAGGTATAAAGAGAAAAACAAGGGAATGAATCAGTGATCCATTTGGTAACCACCTATGGGAGAAACACTGATGTGTTACTGAACAGTGTCCAAAGACATTGGAACATTCTCTTAGCAGACAGTAGGCTTTCTGGGTTTCTACAGGACAGATGTCTTTTTTCTTTTCGAAGAAGAAGAACCTTGGGATCATATTTTAATCATTTTAAACATAGCCCTTGGAACATTCAGGACTCTACACAAAGAAATTTGACTGGTGACCTACTTGTGGGTTGTGTCCCTTGTGGACACTGCACTCATTGTCAGAGGGTTACAAAATCCAAGCAATTTACTAGTAAGAACACGGGAACTGTATTTCGCGACATGCACCTGTTCAGCCTTTTATGTAGGGCAAACTTCAAGACCCTTATGGTTACGTATATCTGAACACTGCAGTGACATCAGAGCAAAAAAAAAACTTGTAATGCCCTTTACAAACATTCACTGACACACAGGAATGCAAATTTAGATTTACTGTTATATATAGGATCATGGGCAACAGGATTAATAAAGCTGGATGGCATTCAATGCTAAACACAAAAGAAAAGAAGTGGATTATTAAGTTGGGTGGTTTATTTCCACCAGGTCTCAATGAGAATTTTTGAACTACCAATGAGCTTCAATTTTGATGACAGGTTAAGTATAAAAGAGAGCAATGGAGTTATTGTATTTGTATTTGTATTGACACTGATGAAGGCTATGTGTTTTTTATAGCCAAAACTGGTCTGTTATTGCTCTTTGCTTTCATGTTATAATTAAACATTGATTTGCCACAGTCTGCTGGCCTCCCGTTTTGTTACTTTGATTGGATGGGTAACCATAAATTCACTTCAGGGGTTCAACCTGTGTCCCTCTTGGACAGGGGCAATAGGTGCTGATCATGGAAATAAGTGTAAAATTTGGCTAGGCTTGCAATGGCCCTAGAGTTGTTAGCCTTGTAATCTCATATGATCCTATGACTTCTGGTAGGGAAAACAGGACTGGTCAGCTACAAATTTGGGGATGCTCATCCAAACAGCAAGGTCCATCTTGAAGGATGTAAGGGTGCCATGCTTTTTGATAAAATAGGGTTATGGATGGATGGATGGATGGATGGATGGATGGATGGATGGATGAATGGATTAAAAATTGGGTAATAAATTTATTTGCTTAACATCTTTATTGATATGTTTGTGGAGATTCATATCTTTAGTTCTAGTCTTTGTTGAGCAGTTTGTCTCATGGAAATGCAAGAGTTGAAGGAGGAGTGGGTCCATAATGGCACAGAATGTAAGACACAGATTCCCCATATAGAGTCTATGAGAGGCAGTGATAGGTCTTCAAGCCTGTCTTGGTATTCAAGGGTTTTTAGACTAGCAGTTTTTTTTTTTTAGTTAGGAATGTAACTTTTCTAGCTGTGGGATATGTCTAGATAGGGACATACCAGAAGGGGCATTGTATTCTATAACTTGTCTAATTAAAGGAGAGTACAGATTTCCTAACTACTTATGCTACATGGAGGTCAAAGGAGATGGAGTTTTCAACCAAGGTGCCAAGATCTCTGACAACCATATCAGTCTGAACTGGCATCCTGGCTGTGCTGTAAGTTGAGGATATTTAATATTTTTTTTTTTTTTTTACCAAATGGAACAATACTGCCTGTCGCTCGTCCCTCTCTAACATAGATGACTAGTAGGCTGGGTATTTCCTTTAGATGCTTTAATACATAGAAACACACAAGGATGGATAACAGCATCATAAAATACAAATGAACTGGTTAACAGACAGACCTTAGAGACATGCATGCTTACATCTCAACAGCTTACTATAAAATGGTGGTTAGGCTCACATGTGGTCAGTATTTATATACTTGTGCAAGCCCTTGAATAGCTTCTTAAAGCTACATACACACATTGATATACACTGTCCTTTTTGCATTTAACTTTAGCTCCATTTCAATATATCATTAGTTCAGAAGGATTATCTCTTGCTGTGACAACATTATATCAAGGGATGATCAGATAGTAACACACAACTTGTATTCATCTGCAAACTTAGTTAGCCATATGTCTGGGTTTATGGCTTGTTGAGTGGATGAGATATGTGCTAAAAGGAGAGCTTTTATTACCGAGTCTCGAAGTGTACTGCTTGTTACCTTCTTACTTCTGAGAAAGCACCTACCATTTAACTATGTAGGGTCTGTATTTCAGCAAGTTTGCTAGCCACTTTTTTGCAGAAGGGTCTAAATTTAGTTCTCTTAACTTATTAACAGTATTAGTATGTGAGATGCTGTCAAATGTCTTGTCTAGATCCACATAGGCTCTGTGAATCAGATGACCACTATCCACTGCTTCTGTGACCTTCTCAAATAAGTTTATTGCTAAATTAGTTAGACATGACCTGTCGTTGACAAAACAAAACTGATGGGGGTCCAGTAGTATGAAGGTTTTGATACTGTAGTCAATGAAGTCAGATATAATGTGTTCCATTGCTTTGCAAATTAAACTAGTCTACAATTCCCATGGTCTGTGATAGCCCCCCTCTCATTATAAAGGGGCATCATAGCAGCAGCAGCTCTTTATATGGTGGAGCAAAAGACTTAACATACTGTGTGTGAAAGTTGAGTGTACAGAGTTTGAATCTTTATGAGTGTTGGTAACCTCTTGGCTTAACTGCTGCTACTTTTGGTTCATAGGTTCATAGGTTCATATTAGGCTATCTGCCCTAGGGCATTTATAAGCCTAGCCAAAATGTGTTTGGCATTTGCCACCCATTTTAAATTTATTTTGCTATGCCCTTTTTCGAGGTTATTATACTGTGCCTCTGTCTAACAGTGACACAGAAGTGATACCCGGGGTAAACCTATGATCTCACATCCACTCATCAAGATTCCTCTTGAAGAGAGTCAATGAGGGACTCTGCCTAACCTGGACTGGGATTTTATTCCAGAGTGAAGGGAGCCTCTGGGTTATGAATCTGTCCCTCCAGCATGTCCTATTTATTTCAGTGCTGAGGTTCAAGTCTCTCGAGCATGTAGCTCGATGGGATTTGGATTTTCTGAGGTGCAGCATGTCCATTAATTCCGGGTTGGACATGGCTTTATACGTCAGGCACAGATCGCCTCTGAACAGGTGGTATGCCACTGAGTAGAGCTGGAGTTTCTTTAACCGGGCAGCATATAGCATCTGTTTGAGCCCTTTGATCCTCTTGGTGAGGTACTTTTGGGGTCTTTCCAGTTGCTGCAGGTGTCTGGTAAGGTACATCCCAAAAGGGGCATTGTACTCAATTATGGGCCTGATGAGGGATGAGTAAAGAGGCACGATGACCTCCCCTGATCTAGATGTGAATCCCTTCATGATTAGGTGGGCTATATAAAATGTTTTTCTAACCACTTTGGCCATGTGGTTGTCAAATGAGAGATTGCTATCAACTTGGGTCCCCAGGTCCCTAATTACTTCTTCTGTACTTAATGGATTACCACCTATGTGGTAATTTGTGGGCACTTTGTTTTTGCCAAAGGAGATGACTATACACTTTTGGCATTTAGCTTGAGGCCATGGCTCTGACACCAGTTGTCTGTTTCTATGAGGCCCTTTTGGAGGATGCTTGTGTCGGCTGGAGAGTCGATTATGGCGCCCAGTTTGCAGTCATCTGCGAACTTGGTCAGCCACAGTCCTTCCATGTTGGCCTGTACCTCTGAGAAATATATACCGAACAAGAGAGGTCTCAGGACTGAGCCTTGTGGGACACCACTTGTAACTGGTTTGGAGTCTGACATGGCTCCAGCAATTCTAACCATGTGGGTTCTGTCCTTGAGCCAGTTTGCAATCCATCTAGTGACATAGGGGTTTATATTTAAGCTGGTGAGCTTATCTATAATGCCCGAGTGGGGTATTGTATCGAAGGCTTTTGCGAGGTCCAGGTAGGCTGTGTGGACCACCTTCCCCTCGTCAATGGCCTTGGTGACTGTTTCAAAGAAATCAACCAGGTTTAAGAGGCAGGATCTGCCCTTAACAAAGCCGAACTAGGTAGGATCCAGTGCCTGTAGGTCCCCAATATCTTTATTTATGAGGTCCATGATGATCCTTTTCATAGCTTTGCAGACAAAGCTAGTCAGGCTTATGGGGTGATAGTTTCCAGGATCCGTTGAGGCACCACCTTTATGGAGAGGGACCACTGTTGCTGTACGCCACTCTTTGGGCACATATCCTGTAGTAAGGCTGAGATTGAAAAGTAGTTTTATGTTTGGGTTTAGCTCTTCTTGGAGTTCATGTAGGACGCAGCCCGGGACACCGTCTGGTCCCATTGATGCTGTGTTTGTTGCTTTGGAGAGGGCGGCTCTTACCTGAGCATCTGAGATGTCAGGGGGGCAGCACTCTGCTGGGATAGATATTTGCCCTTTTGGTGGGGAGGGGGGGGAGAAGTTTACGCTGAACCTGTCAGCTAGGATGTTGGCAATGTCTGTGGGTTCGGTGTATTTTTTGTCATTTTGGACTAATTCTGAGAATATCTGGGAATTACCACCCAGGTTCCTAACATAACTAAAGAAAGCCTTGTGATTATCCTTAGTGTCCTGTGCAATTTTTCTGTCGAAGCTGGCCTTAGACAATTTTATGAGTGCCCATAGTTTTTTGCTAATACTGATCAGTGATGCCTTCCCTTTTTGGGATTTTTGGGATTTTGCTCTATCATTTAGTAACTTCCTCCTTCTATTGTATAGTTTGTTTATGGCTGGGGTCCACCAGACAGGACGTCTGCCTTTGGAGGATTGGGTCTTGGTTTAATTTGGGATCGCATGATCCATGCATTTCTGAAGGTGTACATAGAATGTGTTTATAAAGGATTCTGCAGTCTGGGCCATATTTTCCACAGGCCCGGGGGCTATGAAGGATTCCACCTCGGTTTTGAGGAGTGTTAAATTTGCTTTAGAGAAGTTTTTCACTGTGGTTTTCTGGGCAGGGGGTGGGGTCGGGATGTGAATATCCAGTGAGATTAGTTTATGGTCTGATCTTACCAGTTAGGGATACACTTCTGGTCTGGAGCATAGAGTCCCCATGTTGGTGATGATCAGGTCCAGTATGTTTTCCCCTCTTGTGGGAGTGGTAAAAAGTTGTTCCACAGCATTTGAGTTTATAAATTCTAGGAACCTTTGGGCTAGGGTGTTGGAGCTAGAGTAATGCTCCCAGTCTATGTTTGGGTAGTTGAAGTTGCCCAATATAATGGTGTTTGGAGAGACCTTCATATTTTCCAGTGTTCTCAGGAAGGCTGAGTGGGGTTCCTGGGTTTGGAAGGGTGGTCTGTAGCAGGCTATAAACTGGAAGGCAGTTTTACCCACTGTTAGTTGCACATGGATAGTCTCTGATGCTTCGTGCTTTGCCACCAACCTGGAGGTGTGGGTATCTTTAATGAATATCGATACTCCCCCTCCTTTTGTGGATCGGTCCATGTTTTGGGGCCGAAAAGCATGGTATGAGGTATAACCTGGTAGTGCTGGGGTGCTCTCGGGAGCCCTGAACCAGGTTTCTGTTACTGCACAGATATCGATGTTCTCCATGCTAAGGAGCGTTTCGAGTGCATGCATCTTGAGGTTTAGACTTCTGGCATTGAGTAGCATTACTCTTAGTTTCTTATCCCTTGTGATACCTATGGAGGTGGGTTTGTATTTTGAGCCTTGCCTAAAAAAAGCACTATGGGGGTAGCAAGAGCCTTTGCCAATATCCGAAAGCCCAGGGGTGACAGGTGCAAGCCGTCCCTAGCGAAGCATCGTGGCTTGTCGAGCATATCATCCCAAGCTGACAGGCATTGGATCCCCTTTGAATGACACCAGTACTTAACCCAATTGTTGAAACTGATCATCTTGTCTTCATATTGTGGCATCATTCTTGGTGAGGGTAAGATGCTTCTCAAGGTCAGGGTCATACCGGCCTGGGCTACATGCTCAGAGAGCTCCTCTATGTCTCTTTTCATGTAGTCCAGGGAGGTACGTCTCAGGTCATTCACACCAGCATGGACAATGACTGAGTCATATTTGTACTTGCCTTGGAGTGACCTGAGTGCTTGTGTTATGTGGCGGATCCTAGCGCCTGACAGGCTGCTCACCGTGACCCTCTCCTTGTTCAGCCTGGTGAGCAGGACGTCAGTGTGCCTGATGATAGAGTCACCTATTACAAGTGTATCAGGTGTGTTGTTTAGTCTTAAGGACTGTGACTGTTCAGCACACTGTGTAGTTCTGGGTGCAGTAATGGAGTGGCATGTTTTTATGTTCTTATGCAGGTCAAACAAACTACAACTTTAACTACCTTTAAGGTTAGTCTTCATGAATGGATGGAAAGGCACACATTTACACCAGGATTGTCCTATACAGCCGTACTTGATTTGGGAGGAAAGTGCTATTAAGTGTTTGAAAAGGAAGGCATGATCTGTTTAAGTGTGTATACTTACAGGTGTATATGACCAGGCATCTTATGATCCAAAGAAAGGCATGATCTGTTTAAGTGTGTATACTTACAGGTGTATATGACCAGGCATCTTATGATCCAAAGAAAGGCATGATCTGTTTAAGCGTGTATACTTACAGGTGTATATGACCAGGCATCTTATGATCCAAAGAAAGGCATGATCTGTTTAAGTGTGTATACTTACAGGTGTATATGACCAGGCATCTTATGATCCAAAGAAAGGCACGATCTGTTTAAGCGTGTATACTTACAGGTGTATATGACCAGGCATCTTATGATCCAAAGAAAGGCATGATCTGTTTAAGTGTGTATACTTACAGGTGTATATGACCAGGCATCTTATGATCCAAAGAAAGGCATGATCTGTTTAAGTGTGTATACTTACAGGTGTATATGACCAGGCATCTTATGATCCAAAGAAAGGCACGATCTGTTTAAGTGTGTATACTTACAGGTGTATATGACCAGGCATCTTATGATCCAAAGAAAGGCACGATCTGTTTAAGTGTGTATACTTACAGGTGTATATGACCAGGCATCTTATGATCCAAAGAAAGGCACGATCTGTTTAAGTGTGTATAACTAACAAACTACCCCCTTCTTTCATATCCCCTCTTCACCCTACCATCACCCCTGACACACATCATAACTCTGCCACATCTCATTTCCACACTATATCCTCCTCCCTAGTGCTTCCAAACCCACTTCTCTGCTTTAAACTAAAACTCCTAACCTCCTCAATGAACTGTCATATTCCCAAAGCACTATTGTACCTCCCACTGAACTCTAGGAGCAAATCCAAACCCCTGCTCTAATTCCCTTTTAACTGCCTATGCCTAGCAGGAGACATACACCCCAACCCAGGACCTAGTACCAGCAGCAATCCATCTCTCCCCATTACCACCCATACTACCAATCCTAAATACCTCAAGATCTTGACCAACAATACCCAGTGTCTAAGAAACAAATTAGCCCACTTCCACACTTGGCTATCCCATACCCAACCTGACATAGCAGCTGTCTCTGAGACATGGCTAAAACCCAACATTTCAGACTCTGAAATACTACCCCCTGGGTTTCAAGTACTTAGACAAGACCACCTAAAAAAGAAGGGTGGAGGCGTAGCCTTAATCTACTCTAGCCTACTCTCAATTACTCCCTACCAAAATCCTATTCCACAGTTCAACAACGCTGAACTAGTCATAGGAAATCTCAAACTAAATAACCAGAAAAATATTTGTGTTATAGCTATCTATATCCCCCCTGGAAACAACATTAACACACTTGAGGAAATTCTTCTATGGGCCTCATATAATATCAAGCTTGAGACATACATCCTAGGAGATGTGAACATTGACTGGAACAAAATAACCCCACCATTTCAATCAATCTATGTAATTTCACTGAACTCACAAATGCTATAACCAGACCTAATAAAAATAACCTCCCAGGCTCCATACTGGACTGGATCCTTGTCTCCTACCCAAACAAAATCTCCCACACTGGCACCTTACCAGACTCTATCAGTGATCACTTACTGGCCTTCATCCATAGAACAACCCTCTCCTCTCCTCATCTACACCAATATATCCATACTCGGAATCTCAACAACTTTAACCCTACAACTTTTTCCAATTCTCTCCAACTGATAAATTGGGACACTCTAAAAACTCTACCTCTGGACAGTGCTGCCGAATTCTTCAACTCAGCCTTCTTAGACACTCTTAATTCCAAAGCCCCTCTAGGAATAAAACATATAAAAAACAATTCCACCCCTTGGCTCGTACAACAAAGGGACAAGACCTGGAAACTCTACCATCATAATAGGCACCCTGACACCCTTCTTAAATATAAACAACTCTGCAACTTAGTCAAAAACGTATCATACAAGACAAAAAAGCATACTATATCAAACTCCAGTCTAACCACTCCTCTAACCCCAAACAATTCTGGAAATCCATCAACTCACTTCTCAACCCAGGAACCAAAACCGACCCTTGCCCTGACACTAGTAAATCTGACCCAAAAATAGCTACTCTGTTCAACTCCTTCTTTACTAACTCTATAGCACAACTCACTAAAACATTCCCAAGTGACACCTCCCCCCAAATCAAACCATCTACCCAACCTTCCACCCCAAACTCATGTCCCATATTCCACCTCAAACCCATCCCCACCTCATATATAAAAAAACTTCTCTCTAAGCTTAAGCCTTGCTCCAATGCCCCTGACAATATCCCCTCACTCTTTTTAAGAATGGCAGCAGACAGCATCACCATCCCCATTAGCATACTCATCAACAGATCCATGCAAGAATCATATGTCCACAAACTGTGGCGTGCAGCCTTTATCCTACCCCTCCATAAAGGAGGCAAAAATAATAACATCTCCAACTTCCGACCCATAGCAATTCTCTCCCCTATTTCAAAAATTCTTGAGAAATGCATCCACCTCCAGCTCATGCCATTCATTACACATAACCAACTCCTCACCCCAACACAACATGGGTTCTGTCCTGGCCATAGCACAGTAACAGCTCTTCTCTCTTTTCTATACATCGTAAACCATGCCCATGACTCTGGAGAACTTGTATCCACAGTCCTCCTTGACCTCTCCAAGGGTTTCGACACAGTATCCCATACCCACCTTCTTCACCACCTTTCCAATCTTAACCTCTCACAAAATACCATTACCTGGTTCAGCAGCTACCTCTCTGACAGATCTCAGGCAGTAAAATGGAAGACTGGCACCTCAGCCTTCCTTCTCACCCCAACCGGGGTACCCCAGGGATCTATTCTTGGCCTTATGCTCTTCAATATCTTCATTAATGATTTCCATGCAGTCATTCCTAACACTAAGATAGTACAATATGCAGATGACTCAACTTTAGTTTGCTCTGCATCAAACCTCCCTCAGCTCCAAACAAAAACTGCCTTCTCAACTACTGAGAACTGGATGCTCCAAAATCACCTCTCTTTGAATGCCAACAAATCAAATATCCTTCTATACTCTCCCTCAAAATCTATCTGCCTAGACGAAACCTCTTTCAAGATTACAAGCCTTCCCAACTCCACTGTAGAAGTTGTGCTCCCCTACTAACCAACCTATTTTCATCTATCTCTTCTAAACTAGAATCCTGTTACAATAAAATCTCAAAGTTCGCCATCACTTCCAAATACTCCACTCACCACTGTAAACCTCTCCACCAACTGCAATGGCTAGAACTCCTAAACTACATTGACTACCTCCAACTCATCACCACTCACAAACTTATTTTCAAACCAGCTATATGCCCAGCACTAACAAACATCTTAACATTATACACCCCAAACAGAACTCTAAGATCTACCCACCAAAATCTAATCTCTGTTTATAAACCAAACCGTTCCGCTGGTCAGCTTCTCCTATCCCTTTCCATCGCAAAAAAATGGAATTCTCTCCCTCCACCTCTAAGAATTTCTGAGAACTCTGAACACTTCAAAACCCAGCTGCATTCTTACCTCTCCCAGATATGTAAATGCAATTGCACTCCACCTACCTAACCTGCTTAATACATAAATACTTTATAACACACAAAGTTTGTTCTTCTTTACATACTATTTATTAACCCTATATACTGTCTTCATGCTAATGCTACCTCTATACCACTCTCAGAGGATTTAAACCTCTGTATTAATTTAACCTTGTACTACTGTTCTCAACCACTAAACGTGTAAATATGCTTTACATCCTTCTCCAAGCTACTGTTTAAAGGACCACTACAGGCAAATGATGAAGAAAACATATATTTTTTTATCTTGCCATGATTTACTACACCTCCTAAAGCTGCCTGCAGCAAAATAAGTACTCATTCCTAATTTTATTTTGTTTTTACTCTTGTCTGCCCTCATGGGGGCAGACATTGTGATTCCTTTGGAAAGCTAAATCTGTCCCATAATGCACGGACTGTGAGAACAAATAGCCCTACCATTTGTTGTCAGACTTCCATTCACTTAGAATGGAACACCTGAAAAAACTGCCAAGTTTGAGAGTCAGCAGCTCATGTGTCATTGACTGGTATGCGCCAAGTTTTACAAATGTTGTTCCTATTGATGTACTACACATTCTCTGAAAGAAACTTGCAAAAGTGTCAACAAATTACTGAGATAAAAAAGGCTTTTCACAAGGAGTAGCTTTGCAAGTTTCAGTTCCTGGCCAGGTTACTCCTCCCATCTCCCCTCCTTCAGTGGGCTACAGTCTAATTTCCAGCTTTACTAGATTCAACTATTTCATCAGCTTTGCATGACAATAGACATCAAAAAAATCACAGCCAGGTGTGCCACTAAATCTGTTCCCTATATGTCTCCACTTCTGAATAACATTTTCCAGGAATTAAAAAAAAAAAAAAAAAAAAGCAAATGCATCGGCCCAGAGTTTAGACCAGTCTATTCATTTTTTAAAATGTGCACATTAAAATATACAACTTGTAATGCATTTTGGCTGCTGACATGGTTACCTTTGCATAGTTATTCTCTTATAGTATATGGTATTTAATGATACATTTTACAACAGTTCTCAGTTTCATAACAATGACCTCCCAAGCCTCTGATGTGACCTAGTACTTTTTCTTACTATTGCTTTATCTCATTTGTCTTAGTTGTATACCTGTATGTCTCTCATCCTCTCAGCAACAGACTCCTGGAGAAAACTTCCAAAGCAGATACTTGTATTGAAAGAGTAGCAGCAGCTGTTGTAGTGATACCACACTCCAAAACAATGCACTCAAACATAGTACCGACAAACACAGGGGAATGTATATGTCTGAATCAAGCAGTGATGAAATTGCTAGGGACTTCACTGAGCACAATTTTACTCTTAATCTCTCCATTTAATAATCCATAACATTCGCACACTTAGGTTTATAGGTAAGTACTAGGCTATCTGCCCAAGGGCATTTATAAGCCTAGCCAGAATGTGTTGGCTTTCGCCACCCCCTTAGATTAGTTCCCTGTGCCTCTGTCCTGCCGACCCATTAGTTCCCTGCGCCACTGTCCAGCAGAGCCACTGCAGTCATCCCCGGGGTAAATTTTCTGTTTCTCATCCACCTGTCAAGGTTTCTCTTAAAGAGTGTTAGTGAGGAGCTCTGTCTGATATATTGGAATCCTGTTCCAAAGCATGGGAGTCTCTGGGATAGGAATCTATCCCTCCAGCACGTCCTATTTATCGTTGTGGTTAGGTTTATATCTCTAGAGTGTGTGGCTCTCTGTGATTTGTTTTTTTTTAGGTGGAGCATGTCCATCAATTCTGGGTTTGACATGGCCTTGTATGTCAGGCAGAGATCACCTCTGAGTAAGCGGTTTGCAACCGAGTACAGCTGGAGTTTCCTGAGTCGGGCTGCACAGGGCATCTGTTTGAGGCCAGTAATCCTCTTGGTGAGGTACTTTTGTGGTCTTTCCAGCTGTTGCAGGTGTCTTGTAAGGTACATCCCAAATGGGGCGTTGTATTCTATGATGGGTCTAAAGAGTGATGAGTACAGAGGCACAATAACCTCTTTTGTTCTAGATGCGAACCCTTTTGTGATTAGGTGGGCCACATAGAAGGATTTTCTAACCACCTTTGCAATATGATTATCAAAGGAGAGATTACTATCTACTTGGGTCCCCAGATCCCTTATTACATTTTCTGTATTTAGGGGACTAAAACCTATGTGGTAGTTCATGGGTACTTTGTTTTTTCCAAAGGGGATGACTATGCACTTTTTGGCATTTAGCTTGAGCCCAAGATTTTGACACTAGGTATCCGTCTCAGTGAGACCCATCTGGAGGGTGTCTGTATCAGCCGGAGAATCAATTATGGCCCCTAGTTTGCAGTGGACTGTGAACTTGGTCAGCCATAGTCCTCCTATGCTTGCCTGTACCTCTGAGAAGTATATACCAAACAGGAGGGGTCCTAGGACTGAGACCTGGGGGACGCCACTTGTAACCGGTTTAGAGTTGGACATAGAGCCTGCAACTCTCACCATGTGGGTTCTATCTATGAGCCAGTTGACAACCCATCTCGTCACATAGGGGTTTATGTTCAAGCTGGTGAGCTTGTCTATAATACTAGAACAGAGAATGGTGTTGAAAGCCTTTACGAGGTCTAGGTAGGCTGTGTGGACCTCTTTTCCCTTGTCTAATGCCTTGGTAACCATCTCAAAGAAGTCCACCAGGTTTAGAAGGCATGATCTGCCCTTAACAAAGCCAAACTGGGTAGGGTCCAAGGTTTGGAGGTTCCTTACAATGGTACACCTCCACCTTCCACAAACACAGCTACCCACACCCACATGACATACCAGTCAAATTTAAGGCTTTTCCCACCTCTCTGCAAAACACTGCTGTAATGGCTTTGGCAAACAAATGAAAATGATTGATGGGTGTTGATTCAGGGCTCCCATCCATATCTCTCAACAGTACAGATTTTTGCAGAAAGTCCAGATTTTTTGTCTGTTTTTCATAAAATTGCAGTTTTCTGTAAAATTACTGGAAGATCATTGAACACTGAAGTCAGAAAATTGACAGGCATTTGATTTTCAGACTTCATATCCTTAAGAAAATTCACTCTAATGCAAAACCTGTTTATCAACTTTCTAAGTTTGTAAGTGCAATATTTATAAATTGTCCCAATTGTTGGGTCTTTGTCCCCTATTATTTATGGCATTGTCCAGATTTCTTGTTCTATGATGTTGAGGGGTATGCTGCCATCCCTTCCTACACACACACACACACACACACACACACACACACACACACACACACACACACACACACACACACACACACACAATGATACACAGTTAATGTGGACAAATCTGTCTGTTCAAAGTCACCAAACTTTTCTCCAAACCCAGTTTTATGACACCTGCTACCGATCGACTTGACAGTCTGCAGCTGTAAATCTTGTCCATGTTATTTCTTCTTTTCCTTGGTTTTGTTTCTCTTACTTGTAATATTACTTTTACTCAATTTTCTCCTGCCTCCCTTATCTACCCTAATTATTACATCTAACAAATACTTTTTCTCACTATTTCTTCTCTTCCTCTCCTCCTCTTTATCCACTATTTGAACTTTTCCACTCTGACATTTGCTTTATGAGTAAATAATGAACTGTCATCCTTATAATGTTAGCACATTTCAATGCTACATAATATTGTATTTAGTCTAATCATAAGTTCATATGTAGGTACTAGGCTATCGGCCCAAGGGCCTAAGTAAGCCTAGCCAACAAGGTTCCCTGGCTTATGCCACCCAAGAAAGTTATTTTCCTGTGCCACTGTTGAGCAGAGCCACAGAAGTGATTCCCGGGGTATATTTCCTATTTCCCATCCACTCAAAGATTTTTCTTGAAGAGTGCTAATGAGGAACTTTGCTTGACATAGATGGGTAGCTTGTTCCAGAGTATGGGAAGTCTCTGGGACAGGAATCTATCCCCCCCAGCATGTCCTGTTTATTGTAGTGACAAGGTTTAGATCCCTAGAGCATATAGCTTGGAGGGATTGGGATTTCTTTAGGTGTAGCATGTCCAACAACTCTGGGTTTGACATAGCTTTATATGTTAGGCAGAAATCAACTCAGAGCAGGCGATATGCTACGGAGTAGAGCTGGAGTTTTTTGAGATGGTCAGTGTAGGGCATCTGTTTGAAGCCAGTAATCCTCTTTGTGAGGTACTTCTGTGGCCTTTCCAGCTGCTGCAGATGTCTTGTGATGTACATTCCAAAAGGGGCGTTGTACTCTATAATGGGTCTAATGAGTGTCGAGTAGAGGGGAACAATGATCTCTTTTTTCCTGGATGAAAACCCTTTTGTGATGAGGTGTGCCATGTAGAAGGACTTCCTGACTACTGTGGCAATGTGATTATCAAAGGAGAGACTACTGTCCACCTATGTCCCAAGGTCTCTTATCACACATTCGGTGTTAAGTAGACTGCTGCCTATGTGGTAGTTCATGGGTACAGAGTTTTTACCAAAGGGGATGACAATGCACTTTTTGGCATTGAGCTTGAGGCCATGGCTTTGACACCAGGCATCTGTCTCAGTGAGGCCCTTCTGTAGGACATCCACATCATTTGTGGACTCGACTATGACTCCTAGTTTGCAGTCATCTGTGAACTTCATTAGCCAGAGGCCTTCTGTGTTAGCCTCTACTTCAGAGAAGTAGATTCCAAACAGGAGAGGTCCTAGGACTGAACCCTGTGGTACTCCACTTGTCACTGGTTTGATGTCAGATTTGGAGTCTGCAACTTTTACAGTGTGGGTTCTGTCAGTGAGCCAGTTGGCAACCCATCTTGTGACATAGGGATTTATACCTAGTTTAGTGAGTTTAGCTATAATTCCAGAATGGGGGATGGTGTCCAAAGCCTTGGCGAGGTCAATGTAGGCTGTGTGAACCACCTTACCCCCATCTACGGCTTTGGTGACTGCCTCAAAGAAGTCGATTAGGTTCAGGATGCATGATCTGCCTTTCACAAACCCAAACTGGGTGGGGTCCAGTGTTTGGAGGTTACCAATGTCTTTGTTTATGAGTTCCATGGTGATACGTTCCATGGCCTTGCAGATCAGGCTCGTCAGGCTAATAGTTCCCAGGATCAGTGGTGGCTCCCCCTTTGTGGAGTGGGATAACTGTTGCTGTGTGCCATTCAGTGGGCACAAAACCTGATGTGAGGCTATGATTGAACATGATGCTTAGGTGGGCAGCCAGTTCATTCTGAAGTTCGTGTAAAACACAGCCTGGGATGTTGTCCAGTCCCATGGATGCTGTGTTTTTGGCTTTAAAGAGTGCAGTTTTTACCTGTGTAGTTGTGATTACAGGGACTCTGCATTCTTCCTATATAGATATGGGCCCTTTAGGGTGTGAGAGGGTGGTAAAGTTAGCACTGAACCTATCTGACAGAATGTTGGCAATATCAGTTGGTTCTGTAATTTTCGTGCCATTGTGCTGTAACTTAGAGCAGATCTGGGTGTTGCCATTGAGATTCTTGACATAGCTATAGAATGCTTTGTGGTTGTCCTTAGAATCAATGGTGATTTTATTTTCGTAGTTGCTTTGGAGGCTCTTATAAGGGATCTCAGCTTCTTACTAAGGCTGGCCAGGGAGCTCCACCACTCATGGGATTTTACTCTCTTTTGCAACAGTTTCTTCCTTCTGTTGTACAGTTTGTTTATGGCAGGGGACCACCAGATTGGCTTACATTTTTTGGAGGATAGCTTCTTGGTTCTGTTTGGGATAGCACAATCCATGCACTCATGTAAGTGCTTATTGAGTGCATTTGTGTAGGATTCAACAGTCGTAAATGTATTGTCCATCTGCATGGGTATCATGAAGTTCGCCACTTCTGTCTTAAGAAGCATGAAGTTGGCTTTGGAGAAATTTTTTACCGTGGTTTCCTTAATGGGGGATAGGGGCGGGATTTGGATATCTAGAGTGATTAGCTTATGGTCGGATTTGACCAATGAGGAGTTGACTTCTGGTGTGGAACACCGGTCACTCATGCTGGTAATGACTAGGTCTAGGATATTGTTGACCTTGGTGGGGTTGTGAATAAGTTGATCCAGGGCAGTGAAATTTATGAATTCCAGAAAGCATTGAGTGAAGGAGATGGTACATGAGTAGTTTTCCCAGTTAATGGTGGGGTAGTTGAAATCGCCCATTATTAGGGTGTCTGGTTGAACCCTAATATTTTCCAGTATATCAAGAAAAGAGGAATGGAAATCCTGGGGCATGATGGGAGATATGTAGCAAGCTACAATTTGGATTGCAGTTTTGCCCAGAGTTAGTTGCACTTGGATAACCTCGGATGCATTATGCTGAGCAACTAGCCTGGAGGTGAGGATCTCCTTTATGAATATAGACACACCTCCACCTTTGGTGTTTCGGTCCAAGTTATGTGGCCAAAAAGTGTGGTATGAGTTATAGCCTAGGGGTGCTCTCTTGAGACTTGAACTAGGTCTCAGTCACTGCACAGATATCGATGTTCTCCATTTTAAGGAGTGCCTCGAGTGAGTGCATTTTGAGATTTAGACTTCTAGCATTGAGTAACATTACTCTCAGTTTTTGCTTGCCTGTTCATGTTACGATGGTGGATTTGTCATTTGAACCTTGCCTAAAAAAGGCACTATAGGGGCGGCAAGGGCCTGAGCCAGTATCCGGAATCCCAGGGGCAACTGGTGCAGGCCATCTCTGGCAAAACATTGTGGTCTGTCGACCATGTCGTCCCAGGCAGACAGATACTGAATCCCCTTAGAATGACTCCAGAAGCTTAGCCAATTGTTGAAGTCAATCATTTTGTCCTTGTACTGCAGTATCATTCTGGGTGATGGCAGAATGCTACTCAGGGCTAGGGTCATACCTGCCTGGGCTACAAAATCAGGGAGCTCTTCCATGTGTCTTTTCATGTAGTTCAGGGAGGTACATCTCAGGTCATTCACACCAACATGGACAATGACAGAGTCATGTTTGCACTTGTTGTGGAGTGACCTGAGTGCGTGGATTATGTGGAGGATCCTGGCACCTGACAAGCAGCTGACAGTAACCTTCTCCTTGTTTAGCAGGGTGAGTGGGACATCAGTGTGCCTGACTACAGAGTCATCTATGACTAGTGTGTTGGGTATGTTGTTTTGCCTAATATATTATATATGTTATAATATATATATATATATATATATATATATATATATATATATATATATATATATATATATGTATATATATATATATATATATATATATATATATGTGTATATATATATATATATATATATATATATATATATATATATATATATATGTATATATTTTTTTTTTCTTAAGTTTTGGATTTTTCTTGGTATATTGATTGATTTTCTTAGTATATTTTATTTTTTTATTTATTTTTCATTTGTTTACCAGGTTAGTCCGACTGGACACAAGGTGACTGTTTTCAGTGGAGGATGGGGGAGAAAAGCTCCAGATACATAGTAAATTATAAAAAAATAATAAAAATAAATTATACAAACATAGCTATTTTGTACAAACAGCATAGAAAATATGAAAGGAGTAAAATCAAAGTTTTGCAATTGAGGCAGCATACAGTGGTGAGAATATTGAGAAACAATTAAACAAGATAATATACAACAAATATACAACAGCTTGAACATAAATTTTTAAAGAAGTTTCCATAGACAAACAAGGTCATAAACTAGAAATCATAATTCTATTGATATGATATATATTGCATTTATTTTGTTTTAATGATGGTATATGTGTACGTGTCATATGTGCACAATTATTTGTATTAATCTATGTATTTACAGTACATTGACAAAGTACTGGGTCACATCAGAGGCTTGGGAGGTCATTGTTAAGAAACTGAGAACTGTTGTAAAGCTTGGCATTGAATACCATAAGTTCAGGTGATGCTATAAGAGAATAACTATGTAAAGATAACCATGTCAGCAGCCTGAATGCATTATAAACTTAATGTTTTACTGTGCACAGTAAAAAATTAATAGATTGGCCCAAACTCTGGACTGATGTGTGTGCTTTGTGTTTTTTTATTCCTGGGGAAATGCTATTCAGAAGTGAAGAGACATATAAGGGAACAGTTTTAGTGGCACACCAGGCTGTGATTTTTTTGATGTCTATTGTCATGCAAAGCTAACGAAATAGTTGAATCTACCCAAGCTGGAAATGTGAGACTGGAGCCCACTGAAGGAGGGAGATGGGAGGAGTAACTTGGCCAGGAATTGAAACTTGCAAAACTGCTCCTTGTGAAAAGTCTTTTTTATCTCAGTAATTTGTTGACACTTTTGCAAGCTTCTTTCAGAGAATGTGTAGTACATCAGTAGGAACAACATTTGTAAAACTCAGCGAATACGAGTCAATGACACATGAGCTGCAGACTCTCAAACTTGGCAGTTTTTTTCAGGTGGTCCATTCTAAGTGAATGGAAGTCTAGTTTGACAACAAATGGTAGGGCTATTTGTTCTCACAGTCTGTGCATTGAGACAGATTTAGCTTTCCAAAGGAATCACAATGTCTTCCCCCATGAGGGCAGACGAGTAAAAAAAATAAAATTAGGAATGAGTACTTATTTTGCTGCAGGCAGCTTTGGGGGGGGGGGGGGGGTGCAGTAAATCATGACAAGATAAAAAAATATATGTTTTTTTTTTCATTGTTTGCCCGTAGTGGTCCTTTAACTTTTGTTTAGTTTTTGCTATTTTGTATGTAAAATTTTCTTAGTTTGTTTCTGTTTCCGCTATGTATTGTACTTCATATTATGGAGCTTGTACTATGTATTATTGGAGCTTTTCTCCCCAGGTCTCCACTGAAAACTGGCTCTTTGAGCACAGTGGACCTCCCCGGTCATCAAACTGGAAATAAATAATACATAAATAAATAAGTATACTTACAGGTGTGTATGATTAGGCATCTTATGATCCTTGTGACTGCTTTTCTAGTATTGTTCCTATATTCCTTTACTTATGGACATACCTGGATTGTGGCTGAAAAGGGTCCAAGGACTAGCCCAGTCACCCAATCAACAGAGAATAAATGAATAAAATAATTAGATTGTTGTTAAGCTTAAGCTAAATACATTCTGGACAGAGTTACACAAGGAGATGTTTGGTACTATTAGGCATCCAGATAAATTGATTAGAATTACAGAAATGGCATTTTTAGTTTTTGAGTCCACAAGTCAGACATGTTCCTGGAAGATCTTAAAGTGTGTAAGGGATTCAGAGATCTGTGGAATTTCAATAACTGTTTCTGGGGTGAAGTTGACACTAAATTTATCTGCAAGTCTATTAGCTAAGTCTTTGGGTCAGAGTGGGGGGATATGGTTTGAAGTAGTTCAGAATATGCTAGGTGTAAGTTTCTGATACAATTAAAGAGGGATTAATAATTATCTTAGTCTTCAGATGTTGGTTCAATTCACATTTGGCTTTGATTTTCCTGATGGTAGCATTTAGTTCTTTGGTGATCTTTTTGGTCATGTCTTTAATATGAGTAGGTTTAGATTTATTTTAGGACTTCAACACTTTTTTTTGTTTGTTTGTTTTTTTGTTATAGAGTTTATTTACAGTGGTAGACCACTTGGATGATTTATTTTTAAATTTCTCTGTGTATTTGGTTCTAGTAAGGACTGACAGAGCTATATACTTTTATGTCAGAGTAGAAATCCATTGAAAAAGTAGCAGTTAAATAACCAGTCCTGTCCCTGGGGATACTGGCTCCCACCCTGATCATTTATTATGGAAGATCTTGCCTCTAATAGCATGGATCAAAAACATGTCCACTATGAAGGATCATAATGCCATCATTTGGAAAACCCTACACTCATAACTGATTGAAAGGTGTCTGTGCCATTCATTGTAATGGCACAGGTTGAAAACATTTTTGCAGTGGTCCCATGTGGCAAAGCCCAGAACATTCACCACACTTATATATGCCAATTACATGGTTTTATAACATGTGGGAAGGAGAAAATCCCCAAAACAATGCAGTGTAGTCTCAAACAATCAATGTTTTCACTCTAAGAACAAGAAAGCAAATGATTTCTGAAAAAAACATGGATCTAGGAACCCCAGAGAAGCCACTAAAAACAAAACTGTCTCTGAAAGATCAACCCTAACCACTCGGAAGGAGTCTATAGCGCAGCCTGTCCAGTAAGGAGAATACAAGGCAAATCTAAGCAACTATTGTCACATTTAATTATTCTTTTTAGTAACCACTGTTTTGATTGAATTATCTGAAGTGTTTAACCATAACGATGTTCTCACATGTTTTTTTTTGCCAGCCACTACGACTAATTGCTGTTCTGTAGGATACAAAGGATACATTACTTTTGTAAAGACCTTACTGTGAACATTTTGAGGTCTAAGCCTCAAGGGCGATTTGAAGTTCCACTTTATGTATGTCTGTGCTCTATGAAAGAAATGTGGTGATAGTCATGTAACACGCACAAGACTTATTAGTAAGGAGAGTTACATCCCATTTAAAAACTGCACAAAACACTACTGGCCAGAAATGTTCCTATGAATCGAATAAATTACTACAGACTACCAGTAAGATGAAAGACATTTTCTAGGAAAGGGGGTAAATAGCCACAGGACAGAATTACTGCCCTGAATCTTCAAATATCAATGGCACTTGCTGGTAGTTTCCACAAACAGATATCTTGGAATACGTCTTAACCAGAAGCTTGTCTGTGCTATTTGGCATATAAAGCAATCTCAGACCTCACCTTGATGGGACTGTTGCATATCCACATGTCAAGTTCTACTTGAGCAACCTGTATGTGTGACTTCAACCTGGTCTGTGATATAAATAGGACTTGTTGGTGGGACAGATTCCCAGAAACTCCCCCGTCTGTGGAATAGACTCTCTCTCCACATCAAGCAGAGTACCTATTTATCCCTTTT
Organism: Protopterus annectens; assembly: GCF_019279795.1. Lineage (NCBI taxonomy): Eukaryota > Metazoa > Chordata > Ceratodontiformes > Protopteridae > Protopterus > Protopterus annectens. Next base: position 1,598,320,101 of record NC_056732.1, read on the forward strand.
TAAGTGCAACCTGGATAACTGGATGGGAAACAGAAAATACACCCCTGGGATTACACCTGTGTCCCTGCTGGACAGGGGCTTTGGGTGCTGACTTGTCTAAACATGGGCTAAACTCTTGGCTAGGCTTATAAGGGTCTCAGGGCCAATAGCCTAATAACCTCCTATGATCCCATGATCCTATGAATGTATAGCTCTAACTACAATGATAAAAAAATCAGTTATTAATAAAACCTTGGAAGTCTATACAGTATGAGTTGTTGCCTCACTGCAACACCGAGGTGACTTGTCGCAAAGTTTCATCTCCTGTCACCTTTCACCGTTTAATAATTCTAGGAAACCTCTGGCAAGAAATATAGTGAACTTACTACTTTTAACACAGGCCTGCATGGTTTACTACTACCAGCAGCAAAATTAGAGGCCATCACTCTGTACATCACTGGTTATTCTTATCTGGCTTGGTGTGGATTCCAGTAAAGGCTGGTCTGCCTTTACTTTAGTATAATATATAGGACATTACACAGTGATTATGGATATTTACTAAGTACTATGACCCTGCATGACTAAAATAAGGCACTCAGATAGATCCACTGACTCTATATTTTTCTGGCTTTGCCACACCTGCAATGGTGCTGCTGAAAGAGTTTTCAGTGTTGCTACTGAAAAGTTTTTAAATTCCCTCTCTATGGTAACTGCCAACTCTTTTCTTTGTGCAAGCCTCTGGAGAAATCTGATGATACTCCTCTCATTCCAGAGCAGGTGTACTTATTTTGCTATGATCAGAACTACTCCCCACTTTGATTTCCTTGCTTTGGAAAGTGTGGCACTAAAGCTGCTTTCTAATCCAAAGTTACCCTTTGCATTATCCCAGTGTTATGTGATGCTATGTGGAGTGAAGAGTCTGCTTCAATTCCATGATTGAGCAATACTTTACATCCCGTGTCAGTCCCTATGTATGCCTCTGTTTGTAGTATTGTCATTTTATTAGCTCAGAGCTCCTGAGAGTGCTGTATGTTGTCATTATAAATCTCTATGTGAAGTCATACAGTGGCATTAATATCCTAAAGAATTCAGTGTGCCAGTGAGTACAGCTGCTGCATCAGCTGCTTTATACGATCATCTTTCACTGCATTTTACTGCTATGAGCATCTTAGTGTATTTGTAATTGAGTTTTGTTGTTATTTAATGTAGTCTTAATGTATATACTGTACTTTCTATAATAAGCCTTCAAAAGGCTTTTGTGCACTTGTGCGCTGTCTGTATTTGTCATTGGTTTGCATGCCCCTTTACTGTAGTCCTACTGTAAAATAAAGTGCTATGCGTGCAGTATATCATTTTTTTGTTTATTGTTACATGAAGAAAATTAGCTGTTTCTGAGTGGCAATAGTAAATCTGAGGGCAAAAATCAATGCAGTACATGAATCATAGCAACTATGTTTTACAGCTCTGATTTAGAGAAAAAAGGTTCAGTGCTCTATTTCCTTTTATGCACACACATGTGTGTTATATGCATGTATGTTTGTGTATGTGTGTGGTTGTACCCCAGTGTGTGCGTGCGAGTGCGTACGTGTGCGCGCGCGAGTGTGTGTGTGTGTGTGTGTGTGTGTGTGTGTGCGCGCGTGCACTTGCATTCCCCAGTGTTTTGTGTATGAGAAGCAAATAACCAGTGATAATTCCAGGCAATAAATGGGATTGTGCTCGACAAGCATTTTCTGAAAACTCATTTTTTTTTTCTTACTTTGAGGCTGAATGTGCTTTGACAGCAGTATGCACAACATGGTAGCTATCTGATTTTGTTATACCAGACAATGTTCTTTGCATTTAGTTTTGCAGGGGTTCTACTTTATTTATGCGTATCAGTGATCTCAAAAGTCTCCCCTCTACCTCCTTCAAGCTTTCAAGCTAGGTATTTTATTTTTCACACCATGAGCATGGATGTTTTCTCCCCTGACTGACACAAGCTCATTATGATTCTTTCACTTACCTGTTTCCTCATTTTACATTCTGGAGTGCATTAAAATAGATCAAACTAAGAGATGTATACTCTCAGCTGTCCCTGAGTTTTTGGGACATTCCTGATTTCGACTCAAATTTTAGCTGTGTCCTTCTTAATCTCTACTGTAACTGGTGACTTTTGAAGAAAAGGTGGTGAATTACACTTAATAATAGACTTATTTTGCTTCAGAAAATGTGTATTAATCCACATTTGTTTATTCTGTCAGTTTGTCAAGTTAATAGTAGAAATATTTTAAAAGTGTCCATTATTGTCCCTGATTATTTCTGGATTTGTCCCAGATTCTATTGGGATGTGTCCCCAATTTCTTGACAGCTATTAAGAAAAGCAGCTTTTAAAAGGGCATTCACAGTACATATTTTTTGTTTATTATTTAATTTGCTCATTGCTGTGTTTGCTGTGTAAACCACATTCACTACGCTCTTTGTTTTGTGGGCCTTCCCAAGGGCATTAAGAAGATTAAAGGACTTGTTCAGCCAGGGATGGTAAGTAAACATTCCCTTAATTAGCCTGGAAAACTTATGTGCATCTTTAACCAGAAGAAAAAGTTAGAGAAACGCTGTCATTCAGAAGTAGAAAGTGTTCCCACAAGACTGGCATGAGCATTAACAAGGGTGGTTATATACAAAAGAACAAGTACACCAATACGACATTTCCAGGTCTTTTCACCCACTGCTAGAAAAAGCAAAACAGTACATCAGCAAGGATACCAAACTGGGTGGGAACTTTAATGCTTTTTATTTATGAATATATATTTTATTTTGCATTTTTGACACAAAATAGCTCTTTTTCTTTATTATTAGTGTATTATCCATGGTTTGTTTTTATGGTGTAAATGTGTGTTTTATGTTTTTTTTTTTGGTAAGTGTCCTTGTAGAACTGGTTTCTTTTTCAGCGCCATTTCTGTCTGTGCTTGTTTTCCATCTTTCTGTAGGATTGTCAGTATGCTGGATATTTCTAAGTTGCAGTCAGGTTAGTATTTCATTAATTTGGTTTAATTTGTTCTATTCTTATTGGTTGTATGAGTGTGTTTGTGTGTTCGCATGTAAGTGTGCGTGTGCATGATTTTTAATTTTGTGTGCTCTGCCTTTGTATTCCTATGTTGAAGTGTATTATTTCTTTTAGATATGTTAAACTTTTTTTTTTTTTTTGTCTCTATATCTAACATTTCTCCGGTGCTCCGGTTTCCTCCCACCTCCCAAAGACATGCTTGGTGATCCGCTGTCGCAACCTAAAACGAAAAAAAAAAAAAAGAGAGAAGAAAGAAGAAGAAGTCTCTATATCTAACATTTCTTTAGTGTGTATTTATATTTATTTTTGCTGCTGGTTGGTGTATTGATTAGGGAGCTTAAAGCACAGAACATAAAGCTTAGGTAAGTAAATCCAAGCTCTGTGTAAGTAAAAACAGTCCAAAATCAACAAATCTTAGTCTGAAAAATGACAGAAGGGTGACAAAAAAGTTTTAAATATCATAAGCCTTCACATTAATATATGGATAGCTCCTAAGCATACCTTTTAACAATGGCCTCAAATCAGGACAATTATAATATTACTCTTAATTCTCTTACAGTAAATATTACAATAGGTAATAATAATAGGAAATCATACAATTGGTATTAAATTAACATGCATTTTCTGACAATAAGAAATAGAACTTTAATGACTCACTCCAATCCTCAGTGAGTTATCAGAAAATCTAAAATTGTATGTGAAAGGGAAAAATATTAAGGAAAATGAGAGGCATTCTGCAAAATCAAGGACAGCTGAGAAGTGAACTCCTAAGAACATGTTTAATTATACATTTTATTTTTTTTGCAAACCAAATACTGTTTAAGTGAGTTATATATTACTTAAAGTACTTATACTGGTGCTGTGTAATACCATGTAGTGCTGCTTCTTGCTTAAGGACCTTTATCAACTGCATTGGTTTTGTGTTTGCATTATATGCACATTGTGTTATGTGCATGACATAATATAGCAATAACCCACGTAGGGTGGGGTAATGCTAACATACCCGTGGTTGGCGTGGTTTTGGTCGAGGCCCAGGACCAAAAAACAACGAATAACGGGTAACATAGCATTACCCAGAAGTCTCATTATTGTATTTGAATTATTTTATTTCATTTAAATAAAATTTCTTAAATATAATTTACTAATAATCTGCCTGTAAGCTGCCATCCCGGCTGTTCTGATGCATGTTCGGCCCTGCGCTACACCTGGCTACTGCAAGCAAAAACCAGAAACGAGCAAGTAGCAACAGAGAAAGCAAGGAATTCCGATCTTTTTTTGTTAAATGTTCTTTTAAATGGGCGAGACAAATTTACGAGACAAAACTAAAAACAGCTTGCTTATTTTCTCCGTATGTTTACAAATAAACTCACTCGTTTTAAATAAATTTAACATAGTGAGACGGAGATCTTGCTTTCACCTCCTTTGCTGCTTTAAAGTTCACTAACATGTGAGGAATAAAACAAAACAACAATAAATATAAAATTGAAACATTTTATTTTTTATTTGCTTTGTTTCATTGTTAACCCATAACAATGTTAACATAGCTATAATAAAAGAAAAATTTAAAATCCGGGGCGGAAAATGTCTTCGGACATCGGGTATTCCATTAGTTCGACTCTTAACATAAACAACGCCAATCAAAGTATAATTATTATTAGTTCCCACAGGATTCCTGTTAGTTTAGCACTGCTTAAACCTGTCTTTTACCTTGTTAAAGAATGTTGAATATATTTAATCTGCTTAATAACCTGCTGTGGTATACTTTGTCTTCTCTACAGCAACAATGCTATCTTCTGTATATATATATATATATATATATATATATATATATATATATATATATATATATATATATATATATCTATACTTGAAACACAAATCATCAAGGCAATAGTGAAACAGTACTTCATCGACTCCTCACATCATCGACAGGATATTGAAGAAAAGAAGGCAGTTTGCCAAAAGCTGTAAGTTTGTTCCTTTGTCCACTATGATGTGATCTCAGAGTTGGTATATTTAGTTAGGGGTGTGTGGGGGGCACAGCCACCCCCACATTGGGGGGGGGTGAAGCCCCCACTTGTATGGGTTTGTAGTGTTTTGCTGTGGTTTGTTTTTATTTTTGGCCCTCTGCCTTCTTTCCCAGTGTAACCTGTCGATAATGTGTGCAGTCAATAAAGTGCCATTTTGCTGTTGTTGTCTTGACTATCTAAGTTTCGAGTGAGCGGGTTTTCAATACTTTGATGTAAACCCATATATGTATATATATATATATATATATATATATATATATATATATATATATATATATATATATATTTATATATATGTGTGTGTGTGTGTGTGTGTGTGTGTGTAGCTTGCTTTTAATTTACTAGTTAACTCACATTTCTTTCTTCTCCCTAGACACATCTGCTATCTCACATCTATCAATTTTGCAAGCAGCTGCACCTCCTTTGCTGGTAAGTGTGAACCTATCCTCTTGGTGCCTTGAAATATACCTGCCCACACTTTTACCTGTAGCTGGAAAAGGATGCTTGATGGTTATTTCATATATTGGATATTTATATTGTTAATATGATGGGAGGGGTCTTTTCAGGGATCTCTTTCCTCCAATATTTGTGTTACATCCTATCTGATTATATTTGTGTGTTATAGTTGTAGCTCTCCCTTATTTACTACTGTTAGTTCCTTGCACAGCTGCATACTTCTTGTCCTAAAATACTCAGTATGTACTGCCAACTGATACCGATCCGACAATCCCCTATATTTTACAACTGTGGTTGCCTAGTTTTCACCAGTAACACTCTACAATTTCTTATGTGATTTTGCAAGCCTTGGCCTTTTATACATTCCTTAACATGGCAAATGCTGGCATTCATTAGCTGCTGATAAACTGCTTAGGCATTTAATTTGGATGCAGTAGAACAATCCTTTCTGTTAAAACCTTAAAATAGTTCTGTTCCTCTTACCTCATTCAGTACTAATTTGGGTACTGACTGGCTACCATTATAGCAATCATCCTTCTGGATTTTGTGCACAAGTTCACCACTACTTCTCTTGACAATGTGCAACACAGCTTCCTTAGACCCTGATCTCTTGAACCCTACCTTCAACAGTTTTACCTGAAAACATTCACTAAGGTCACTGACATACTATTATAAATACTATTATAATCTCTGCCCATTCATGCCTTATCTTGCTCAGACAGTCTGTCCCTCAGTTCCTTGAAAAATATGGCAACATTTTAGCCTAGCACTAGCCTTTAACTTATATAGTAACCCCTTCTTGGGGAAATGCAACAGTCATCACTATCCCAAAAAATGCAAAAGCATTCACTGTCACTGATTCCAATCCATCTCTCTTCTACCTCACTTGGCTCCAAACACACATAAATTAATGAACAAACAGTCTACTCCAGCAATTTTCTTAAAAAAGTCAGTTTCTTCTTTTCATTCTCAATGGACTGTCACTGATTCCAATCCATGTCTCTTCTACCTCACTTGGCTCCAAACACACATAAATTAATGAACAAATAGTCTACTCCAGCAAGTTTCTTAAAAAAGTCAGTTTCTTCTTTTCCTTCTCAATGGACTTCATTAGACTAATAAACTTTTTTATAATGCTACTGAGAAGAGAGAAGTGAGAGAAGAGAGATATGTTTAAGTATTTTGTATAATATCTTTCCTCTAGAGTCAGAATCTATATTGCTTTAAGAATGTCATGATATGATGAATCTGCAGGTATTCTACTGAATATACTAGAAAAATGGAAATGTAAAACATAGGCAAATTAAGTTTTTTTTTCTTACATTTTTTATTTATCCTTGTTGACCAGGTTAGTTCTACCAAAGCTAGTAGGCCCTTTTCAGGGGAGACATGAGGTGGTATTTTTACTACTATGGGAGGTTTTGCCAGGGCATAGGGAACTTCTGCTACTCTATCATACAGGGATGCATTTTTTCATGTAGCACTTCGAGTTTCTGTTCCGAGTGTGGACACAGCTTGGAGAAACTAGGAGGAGAAAGAAATAAGGCTGGAGTGTTTGGAACAGAAGAAAGTATGTTTGATGATAAAGAGAAATGGATGGAGAAGGTATAAATGCAAAGACAGTTGAGCCTTTGTTGGAAGGTAGAAGTTTATCCAAGGAGGTTGAGAAAGCTGCCAAGCGTTTTTAGGGCAAGAATTATAGAAACTACAAATGGACTCTGAAGAGGTATTTCCACAAAATCTCTTCCAAGATGAAAGACAACACAGAGATGCATTGTTATAGCCCTCCCGTTGGAGTTGGATGATTTGCTTATGGAGTTGGTGAATGCCAGTGAACCTAAAAGTGGAAATGATGTTTCATGAGGTGACTTAATGGAAAAGATACAGAGAGAGAGGATGTTCCACAGATCGAGAACAGAAAGTTGTATGAGAGAGATGGTGTCAAAAAAGATTTTTAAGGTATGAACTGAAAATAAAGAAGGTGGAATGGATAGATACAAGGTATGAGACAAAATCATAACACCTTTGGGAGTAAAACCATATGAGGTAAGAGCACATTTTATATTAGTAAAGAGACATTTTGTGACATTATTTTTGAGACTGATAATGCTATGGAAAATTTCTAGGACAGTAAGCAAACAGACAGACTATGTTCCTTGGAACTCTTACCTATTTAAAGCTTTTCAAAGAGAAACTAGGAAAAAAAATAACATTGAATTCAATATTGAGGTTAAAAATGACTTTAAAAAGAATTTAAGTTTATGTAAAGATATGATAGATATTATAAAAGTGTATAATAACAGAGATTTATGGATGGGTGCAAGGAACTGCAAAGTTATTTTGAAAATTGAAAATGGTAACATTGTGCATATTCCAAGATTTATAAATGTGGAAAGAGACAAAAGAATGGTGAAATACTGGACTCAACCAAAGACATGTCTTTGTGTGGCAAAGCTGATCATTTGATAAGTAATTGTAAAAAAAGGAGCTGTTTTGGGTGTGGAAGGATAGGACATGATATAAGAAATTGTGAAATCAAGTGTTATAAGAGGGGAAGAACTGGGATTGAGTGACAATGAAAATATAAAATGGAATTTAGTCAAACAAAAAAGAAATTCTATTGGTAAGAGAGTTTGAGATAGAAAAAGAAAATGGTAGGACATAATAAGAATAAGTATCCTTGAATGGTTTATGAGAAAGGAAAGTAAAATTATTATATTAGAAGATACTAGCTTTTTAACAAATGAAGAGAGACAACAATTGGAAGTGTGGTGGGGAAAAATATAATCTTTAACTTGTGGATAGAGACATGTTCAGGAATAATTTATTTTATAAGGAGCTACATTACATTTTTTATTTTTTTTTTTTATTATAGTCAAACACCAATTCTTGATGATGGGGAAAGATCAGTTATATATAGAATTTTTTTATGCATTTGTTTGAAAAAAGAAAAGAAAGAGAGTGTTTAAAATATTCAATTCAGTACATACAAACAGGATATATTTGTTGCATTGGATTATTTATAAAATAAAAAATAAAAAATAAAAAGAAAATATATGATATTAAAGTGATGTTAGATAGTATAAGATATGTGATTTTAAGTATGTATAAAAATGACAGTAGTTCAAATACAGAATTGGAGACCTATAGTTCTTAACAACACTAACTATAAGATGTGTATGAAAAGCTTGCAAAAAAAATATGGAAAGTAAGTTATGTACGATCATAAATAAAAATATTTAAGAAGGGGAAGTACATTAAGTACAAATATAAATAAAAATAATTATGGTATAAAAGGTAAAAAAAGTACAGGATTTACTGTTAGTGATTAGAGAATTAGTGGATGACATTTTATATAAGAAGGTTCAAGCAATGAACATCCTATGGAAAATATTTGATATTTATAATATAAGTAATACAATAAAAACTGTTTGTATTACAGCTTATAGGTTAAATATAGCTAAGATACTAATAAATAGTTAGCTTAGTAAGGAAACTGTGCTTGAAAGGGGTATAAGGCAAGGTTGCCATTTGAGTAGTATTATTTTTGTGTTAGTAATGAATGTGATTTTGACTCATGTTAATATTGAGATAAGAGATATGGAATATATAACCAATGAAGGTATAAGTATTCTGATTATGCTATCATATGCAGATGATATTATTCTTATTACAAAAAAAAAAACAGAAAGCTATGATTAATGTGATAAGTTATTTACAGTAATTTTTGCAAGAATTTTTTTTATAAATAAAGATAAAAGTATAGGTTTAGATTATAACATTATGTTAGGAGATATTAATTTTAATAGGATAGTGATAAATATATTCAGATTGATGTTTGAGAAAGTAGAAGATATAAGAGCTATAAGGGAGGAAAAATGTGTATGTTTTGGAGGACCCTTAGATTATCTTTTAAGAAAAAATATATTTAATTAATTTGATTTTACTCACTAGAATTGCTTACTTAGCAAGTGAATTTAGTATCCCATTGAAAAGGTACTCTATAATATTGTATTTACATTTCTTTGGGAATCAAGATTAAATCCAGTAAAAAGAAGAATTTTATATGTAAAAAAAGAAGGTGGTTTGGAGTTGATGCAGCCTCTTTACATTTGTATAAAATATTAAAAAGTCTGAAGGATAATGATAATTCATTATTGGTGAGAATTTTAAAAACTAAATAAAGTACTCAATGGATGAATGTTTTGAGTTCTAAGAGAAGGAGATTATATGATAATGAGGAAATTAATAATTATCAAGACAAATTTTTGCTTTGGAAAATAATGACATTGAAAAAGATAGGAAGTTATAGTATCATAATATTATGGATATTTTTTTACATTTATACTTGGAAAGATGTGCAAAAAAAAGAGAGTTGCAATTAAGGCAAGAATGAAAGCTATAAAAATATATGGAAATGTCAAGATTTTTATGGATGTCAATGATACAGAAATTACCAGTAAAGCAAATATGCCTTGTAAAAGTAAAAATAATAGAAATGGTATATATTGCAATCAATTTGAAACCAGATAACATGTTTTCTTGAGTTGTAAAACAGTTAAATCATTATGAAATAAAGTAGAAAAGTATACAGAGGTAAATATTTAAAATAGATATGACATGGATATTATGGGGACAAGTTGAAAAGTTATGTTAACAAAATTGATAAAAAGATATTTTCCAGAATTTAGATAATATGGAATCAATGAGTAAAGGTAATTATGTTCAATAAAAGTAGGATCTAGCAGAGATGTTAAAAAAGTAAGATTTTGGTTGTCGAAAATAGAATGAGGATCCAATAATTAAAAATGAAGAAGTTGTTTTCTAGTAAAAGGAAATGTGTTATTTCAAGTATGTGTTTATAAAAACTGTTACATTTTATGATTAATCTATACAATGTAAATGAGATAAGTGGTATATATTGTAAATAAGAAACGTTGTATATAATGTAAATAAGTGTTGTAAAATAAAGCAACCTACTCTTTTCAATATCTTTTACACCTACCTTAGCGGGTACAGGATGTTTGGACCCCACCGATTTGGCCCCAGACGATTTGCCCCCAATCGATTCGACCTCGGACAGTTGGACCCCAGTAAAAAATGTAATGTAAGTGAAGCCAAAGCACATCAAAGCAAAAATAGAAATGAAAGACTCTCTAAACATTTTTAAAATTGGTTTAGAAAATATTTCTTTTCTATTTATGTGCTTCAACTACACTTACTTTAAACTAAGTGCAAATTGGAACTTTAATTATATATACAAAAACAGTAAGTGCCAAAAAAAAAACGTTTGCTGACTAATCTGGAAGTTTACAGCATTGACTAGTCCAGAGTTTCCGTATAAAGATAACGTCATTATTACATAAAAATAAAGAAAATTAGCAATAAAACAAGTAAGGATTAAAAATAAATTATATTTAAAAATGAAAACATAATGAGCAGTCATTTTGACAGATGTCTGCTTTGATGTTCTGTCTGTTTTCCTGCTTAAGTTAATGGGCTATGGGTGTAAGCTGTACAGGCACTGAGCATTGTGATAGTGAAATGGATGTTTGGCCCTAGAATTGCACTTCTAAGCTTTGACGTACTTGTTGATACATTTTAAAAATAAATTCTTGAGTCCTTAAAAACAGTGTTTTACTTAGGAATGTTTGTGCACTGTAGGTGGATTAGACTGTATTGTGTGTATGTTTGTCTTTATACTCTGCAATCAAGTCAAGTCCTCTGCAGCACTACACACTATCAATGTTGCTGGAAATCAAGAGTGTTTGCATTTACTCATATATCCATATCCACTTTCCTGAGGTTCTGATGTGCTTTGATGGTAGATCGTGGGAAATGGTGAAAATTGCATGTTGCTGCTTGAGCTTTGGTGGTAGTATAAATGTTCAAGATGAAGAAGACATATTAACCTGAATAAAAATTGATTTCATTTAATTTTAAAGAAATTATTTATAGAAGATAATAGATTAGTTAACATATAATATAAAATAAAAAATATATATTTAATTGATGGAAAACATATGTTATAAAGTATGTTATAAAGTAACAGTAGTCATAATATGTTAAAACATAACACTAGTTATTATATGTTAAGGATTTAAATGTTATATTTATACTTACCAATGTAATAAAATATTATTAAAAATATATTTACAATGAAAAATTAACAGTGTTATTATTGAATAATTAATTAATAACTTAATGATAAAGTACTTAAAAGAATATATTTAGGGTCAAATAGTCTAGGGTCAAATAGCACCCATCATTTCTTAGATATTTATATGTAATTGCTCTTTCTTGGGTGTCTAAGTACCTTGCACTTTGAGGTCCAAGGAGTGAGCATCCCAGTCTAATCCAAAGCTTCCATGGTCAGGGATTGATTGAGGGAAAGCTGTCCGAAGAACATGCCCTTGTCCTTTTGTAGTTGCTGTTTATGATATTTCAGTTCCAACTTTATACAGGACAGAACTGGTACATTGCCCTCCTGGGAGTGCAATTCTGGCCCCAAGTTTTATTTGTTGCAGTGTTTTCTCATGTACAATCTTGCCAGGGGCAACCATCAGAATGATGGATGCAATGTAGTTTAGCATACCAGGAAATTTTTGGGCATTATTATCATGAAAGAAGACACTGTCAACACAGCTAGCTAAAATGTTGTAAATAATTATATGTTATTTGTGAATGTTGTTGTTTGTCTTTCGGATTTTCCCAGTAAGGGGTCACCACAGCGGAACTCCGGTCTGCTAATGATTGGCAGTAGATTTTTACGAAACACAGAGGTGCCAGCTCGACACCCAACCTTCAATGAAGGCACGCCCATTTACGCACGCATGTCTTTCGAACACTACCCAACGGTGGGGAGGACATGCAGACTCCACACAGAAGGCACTCCCAAGCCAAGCCGGGAATCAAATGGGAGAACCTCTTGCTGTGAGGTAACAATGCTACCGCCGTACCACCATGGCATTTGATTTATATAAGATGCTTGTGTTACAACTGTATTAGAACTGTATGTCATGTGTATATATACTGGTCTGTACAGACATGTCAAAAAGGTATTTTATAAAGTGTTTGTGCTTAAAATGTAACCACAGTATACCCTGCTGGAAGAAAACAAAAATTTACATGCACTAGTGTAACTGTTTAAATGTATATACCTTAACAGTGGAAACTGGAATACAGAAGGTTAACTTTAGAAAAAATAACTGAAATTAAATTACTTTATGGCTACGCAATAAAAGATGATCCCCGGGATTCATGAACACAGACTGTTTTGTGTAGGAATACAGCAGCAGCATGCCTTACTCTTTGACCCTGGAAACCCATATTATATTATATTATATTATATTAAATTATATTATATTATATTATATTATATTAAATTATATTATATTAATGAGAGTGCACTGCAGTATTCATGCATGGTAGTGGTTTTTGATTTTGTCTATGGTGATTTGGACATGGAGAAGCTCAAGTGTATCATCCTGTTTGACCAGCCTTTATGTTTATTTTACATACATGTCTCGAAATGCCCATACAAACATATGCATATGTTTGTTATATTATTTATTTAACCTTACTGGAAAGACTTACCATCCAACACAATACCATATTCATGGGGGACTTATCCCGCTATTAACTGGGAATCATATGCAACACCAAACATGCAGGCACAGAGATTCCTAGATATTGTAAATACAAACTCCCTGGATCAAATTGTCATTATGCTGGCTAGGGGCACTAACATACCTGATCTAGTCCTCACCAGTATGGGAGAGTACTGCACACACCACAATGTAATTTATTCTCTGGCAAGGTCAGACCACAAAACAGTCTTCTTTGAAGTAAAAATAAAACCTAGAATCCCAGCTAACCCTTGAATGTTCAAGAACGTCTCTAGGACTATCTTCTTACTATTAAGTGATAACATGGCAAAATTTCAAGCCCCCATAAACCCTGAGAATACTGCTGCCTACATGGTACTGTGCACAGAAACTCTATATAAGTATGTTAATAGCTGCATAGAGGTAGCTGTATCCACCAGGGAAAACTACTGAACTAACTCAAAAAACAAGCCACCCTGGTGGGATCATAGCATCAGTAAGATCTGTAACGGAAGGAGGACAATCTTGGCAACAATTAGAATGTGTGGTAGCCAGCAGGATAAAAACACTCTCATCAAACTAAAAAGCAACTCAGGGGAAGAATAAGTCTACCAAAGCTAAATTTGACATACATGTGGCCTCCCAGGCTAAGAGCAACCACAAGGCATTCTTTAGCTGTGTCCACAACCCCAAAGGCAATACGCAATTGTGTGCAGAGCTCATTGTAAATGGAGCCACCTATACTGAGCCAGAAGATATAGCAAATGCAGTGACAGACAAATTCAGCTCTAATTTTAACCCTCTGTCCCCCTCAACCTGCCCTCAAGAAATACCACGAAATATAACTGCCCCTACTATCACTAGGGGACAGATCATTAATGCTCTCTCTAAGGCCAAGAACACTTTATTGATGGGCTCAGAGAATATCCCAGGATGCCTTCTAAATAGCATGAAATATGACCTATCAGGGCCTCTGGAATCATTATTTAACAACAGCCTCTAACACACTTCATGTCTAATGAATGGAGAACAGCAACAGTCATCCCTCTGCACAAAGGTAGGCCATCTACAGACACATAAGTCTCACTAGACTCATAGGCAAAGCCATGGAAAGAATTACCCTGGAAATGATCAGTAATGACATAGAAAACCTCCAGACATTGGAGCCAACAGAATTTTGTTTCATCAAGGGCATGTTGTACCTACTCAACCTGGTGGATTTCTTTGAGAAGATCACTGATGCAATGGATGACGGCAAAACAGTTCACACTGCTACCTTAACCTGGCCAATGCATTTGACACAATACCCCACTCAGGTATTGTTAACAAATTTAAGAGGTTAGATATAATCCCTTATATCACGTGGTGGATAGCCAGTTGGCTCACAGATAGGATCCAGGAAGTTAGAATCTGGGAGTCCATCACTATAAAGAGGACAGTCACAAGTGGAGTCCCTCAGGGATCGGTCCTGGGACTGCTCTATTTTGGCATTTACTTTTCTGAAGTCAAGGCCAATGTCTAGGGCCTCTGGCTGTCAAATTTGAAGATGGCTGCAAATTAGGAGCAGTCACATAATCCTCTACCAACACTAATGTTTTAACTAATGTTTTCCAGGAAGGACTGACACAGACAAATGTCTTCTGTCAGAGCTGTGGGACTAAAACTAAATACCAAGAAATGCATGATAGTATCCTTCAGGAAGTCATCCACCACTGGTAACTATCATATTGACAACACACCCCTAAGAGTCAACCCAGTAGGTTTGGGTTCACACATAAGCAGTAATCTAGCCTTTGACCATCATGTGTCACAATAGTGAAGAAATCATTCAATATTGTGCAACTTACAAAAAAAAAAACGTATGGCATCTATGTCCAAGGATGTCATTGTTTCACTGTATTCAGCATTCATCAAACCAATCATTAAGTACAATACCCCCTTTGGTATAGCCAGGTGGGTCCCCTAAACATGGTCGACATTTCAGAATGTCGAAGACCATATGGCCAAGACCATATGATTGACATTCAAAATGTCGACCATGTGGAACCAGCATCTCTGTACAGTGTGGAATGGAAAGATTTCCATCTTCCGCGCTGTAGTGCAATCTCGGAGTTGGTATATTTAAGTTCCGGGTGGTTTGGGTGCTGGAGCCCCCCACGGAGGGTGCAGGGGATTGTAGCCCCCCTGCTAGCAGCATGAAGGTAAGTTTTTGCTCTGTTTTTTTTTTTTTATTCCATGGTCGACATTTTGAATGTTGATCATATGGTCTCGGCCATATGGTCTTCAACATTCTGAAATGTCAATCATGTGAAGTAGATCCAGCCAGGCACATCCAACAATTGCAATGTCCACAGAGGTTTCTCACTAAAAGAATATAGGGTGTAAGCAACATGTCCTGCGCAGACTGCCTGAAAGCCATATCCCTGTATTCTGTCTCCTACAGGCTAAGGGGCCAGCCATCCCTGGCATACCAGGCATTGTCAGACCACCACCCTAATAGACCTCCTGCATATCAGCAAATCAAACAGCACCAAAATTCCCATTCTAAAGACTTAAACCCTGTCTGTGATATAAATAGGACCTGCTGGAGAGACAGGTATGTATACCAGAGACTACCCCTTCTATGAAACAAGCTTCCCATTCATGTGAAACAGAGTTCCTCCTTAAACAATTCAAGTGTAATTTGGACAATTGGATGGAGAACAGGAAATTCATCTCATGTTTGGCACCTGTGTCTCTAATGGATACAAGCAGTCTGTTATGATGTTCATCTCCCAGGCCCCTGCTTGTAAAACTTAGCAAGGGTATCTGAACTTATAAGAGACTTGGGATGCATGGCTAGGTTTAAAAAGGCTCTTGTGGTCATTAGCCTGGTACACACCTATGAACCTATGAAAAAAGGAAGTGTGAATTTATATACATTTTTCTGAAGTAAAATAAGTCTGTAAATTAAATTCTTGTCATTATTTACTAAATGTAATTTACCACCTTATTTCCAAAAGCCAGATTTAGGAAGGATTTAAACAGACAGAGATAAAATAAGAGTCAAAATCAGAAATGTCCCTATAAATTAGAGGCAGTTGAGAGGTATGATAATAATAATAATAATAATAATAATAATAATAATAATAATAATAATAATAATAAATCCTTACTAATTTTTCTGATTTTGATAAGTAATATGGGATATATATCCACATAATAATATTTAGCTCAGGTAGAAGAATCTTACTTTTATGCTAAGCTTTTCCTGTCCTGCAGGAGTCCAGGTAATCCTCTAGTCAGGGAACACCTTGAATGGCATTTCTTTTACATTTTAGAAAGATGTTTTTTTTTTTTAACTGTGACTATGTGCGATAAAAAGATCCTTTTGATAATTTGCCATCTGTGGGTCTATTTCTTAAAAAAAAAAAAAACTATTGTATGCAGTAGGCCTGTTGCATGCAATCAACATGCACTGTTATGTGTTTACCCCACTATTCGCAAAATTTGTCTGTGTCTAGTCAATCTGATTTGCTGACAGAATTCCACCTCATAGAAGGGGTACAGGATGTTTGGACCCTGCCTTTTCGCTCCCAACTGATTCGATCCCGGATGGTTGGACCCCAGTAAAAAATGTAAAGTAAGTGAAGCCAAAGCACATTAGAGCATGAACAGAAAAGAAAGACTGTTTAAACATTCTTAAAGTTAGTTTAGACAGTTTTTCTTTCATATTTATGTGCTTTGACTACAGTAATTTTAGAAAAAAAAATAATTTATAATGAAAAGCAATAACTGAACATAAAAGAAGGAAATAACCAAATGGATAAATACTGGAAGTTGCAACATGATCTGTTCCGGAGTTAACTTATAACAGTAACAATATCAGTGTAGAAACATAAAGTAAGTTAAGTATAAAAATACAGATAAGACATTAAAAGATAAGTTATCCCTAGAAATGTAACATAAAAATAACAATTATATACAAAAATATAAGCAATAAATCAATAAACAAAAACTCCGGACCAGGTCATGCTGCGGACATCTGGATTAGTTATCAAACAGTTGTAAAACATAATTACTATACCCGACATACCCCAAAGAAAAGCATAATATCAGTACCAATTATAAGAAATGCATATTAAAAAACAATAAGTTTATGACAGAATAGCAATGTAGAAATTTAAAATACAACTGCAGCCTAAACGGAAATAATTAGGGAAAGCCATTACAGAAATAACAAGTACAAAGAAAATGAATAGTAAAAAGTAAAAAAGAAATACATTTAACTACCTGAAACAAAGAAAATGATGTGGAAAAGGGTAATGAACTGTAAATCCATAACAGATAAACTATAAAAGGAATCACATACAGAAAAAGATTAAGATTAAGGATGTATAATACATTAGTGAACTGCCACCTAGTGGCAATAGTAAGATATTATCATTAAAAAAATAAAAAGAAATACAGCTCGAGCAGAGAATCAGTTAAACATGTTGAAAATTACCTCAAAAAGAAATTGAGAGAAAATAAGTTATAATGGATATCTGTACTGCTTTGCGAAATACAACCACGATCAGACAATACAATTTTGGAGATGTGACAAAAGAACGTCCTATAACTGTAAATCCAGACTTCATACAAGTGTATCTACAAATGAGGTAATGGGAATGTTACAAGAACACAGTCACGGAAGTGACATGTCAGAAACAGAGGTGGAGAAGATAAAAACAACCACTAAAGAAAGGGCTGAAAACACAATGGAAATTCCAGCAATGATCATTAACACTGCAATAGAAGGGACTTCAGAGAGGCAGTGAAAGGTAAACTACCAAATGGCGACGCAATGAAAAAAATAAAAAGAAACAGAGAAACAGTTAATAAACCTCTAGCACAACCAACTGATTTATGCTCCTTAATAATTCCAGAGAAATATAAAATATATGGAAAAAATGAAAAATTTCTTCTGTATGACAGGAGAAGGAGATCAAAAAAGAATTTTAATATTTGGGAGAGAAACAAGTACATGGAGCCATCTAATAAAAAAAACTATTCGTAGTTGGAACATTCAAAATAGCACCAAAACTATTTTCACAGGTGTACGTAATAATGAGTGAATGAAGCGGATTCATTATTCCAGTAGCTTACTGTCTATTACCAGACAAGAGAAAACAAACACATGAAAGAATGTTTCAAGGAATAAAGGACATTTGGCCAAACCTCAAACCAAATTCACCTAGTAAAAAAACATGACAAAAATGATATCACATGAAGGACTGCTAGGCCAATACAATACAGATAGTGAATTTGCACTAAAAGCAAGAATGATTCCAGCACTCGCCTTCGTACCACTGAATGAAATAGAGAATGCCATAGAAGATTTAGCAGAGAACATACCAGAAGCACTGTGACCGGTACTAAACTGGTTTGAAGATAACTATACTGGACGACCAAATCGCAGAGGAACAAGAAAAAATCCAATATTTCCACCTAAAATATGGTCAGTGTATGGCAGAACCTTAAACGGAGAACACCAAACAAACAACTATGTAGAAGCTACTCACAGAAAAATGCAAACAGAATTCGGAGTAGATCATCCAACAATCTGGCGATTTACAGATGGCATTTGAAAAATCCAGTGTGGAAGAGATCAAGATTACGAGGCATTTATCAGCAGAGCAGAACCACCAAAAAAAGAAAGAAATATCAAATAAATGATAGTAGACTTTTAACATTACCAAGAGATTATGCTAACAGAACAAATTTGGAATATCTATGGGGAGTAGCACACAATTTCTTAATGGGTTAAATGAAAGATGAAGAAGGCATATTAACCTGAATAAAAAATTTATTTAATTTAAATTTAAAGAAATTATTTATAGTAGACAATAGATTAGTTAACATAACATAATATAAAATAAAAAGTATATATATTTAATTGATGGAAAACATATGTTATAAAGTATGTAATAAAGTAACAGTAGTCATAATATGTTAAAAAAGGGCGGCCACGGTGGTGCAGTGGTTAGCATTGCCGCCTCACAGCAAGAGGTTCTCCGGTTCGATCCTCTCAGCTGGGTGCCTCTCGGGAGTCTGCATGTGTCCCCCTGGTGTGGTCGGTGGTTTCCGGTGCCCCGGTTCCTCCCCTCCCAAACAAGACATGCTGCATTGGACATTGGACGGCCCTGGGTGGCCTAGGTGATGCGGAGGTGCGTGTGTGGGGCGCCCGGTGGGGCGTTGGGCCTGCCTGCTCAACCCGTGAAACTCCACTGCCATTTAGGTGATCGGGCAAGGTGTAAGTCCGCCCGACTTACCCCCGAAAGAAGAAGAAAGAAGTCATAATATGTTAAAACATAACACTAGTTATTATATGTTAAAGATTCAAATGTTACATTTATACTAACCAATGTAATAATTAAATAAAATAAAAATATTAATAAAAATATATTTACAATGAAAAATTAACAGTGTTATTATTGAATAATTGATTAATTAATAACTTAATTATAAAGTATTTAAAAGAATATATTTGGGGTCAAATAGTCCGAGGTCGAACTGTCCACTAAAAAAATCACATACAATGCATATAAATTTATACATAAAATTATATAGAAATGCATTGGGTTTGAACCGCCCAGGGGCAAACAGTCTGGGGTGTAACTATCCAGGGTTGAATAGTCCCGCTTCCATTCCACAAGCTAAGCATATGCTGGTGTTATTATAATCCGTTTGTTCATAAGTTGGGTTATGCTGCATCTGATCTTTCATAACTCTAGTTATATAGCCTATGGTCATCAGATTTTATCATTATATACATTATACATTTATTTATGTCCTCATATCATTTTCTGTCATTACAATGCAAGTATTTGCTCATGTAAAGAATTGCAAATAAAAGTTTGTATAATTATTTTGCCTTTTTTTAAGTGCCACTGGGTATATGTGGTATGCTTCAGCTGAATCTTTAATAAGGAAATGTTTCCTTATTCTATAAATAACCCTGCTCCCTGCTACCCTATCATCCTTAACTACCTCTTCTGAAAAACATCAGTCTCTTAAAATCTAATAAAATCTGTGACAATAGCTGACATATCCCCGTGCCTCTTAACTCTTTAAGGGTACTTTCGAGATTCATTTTCCAGCTTCAGAAGCAATGAATTATGCAGTTCCCACATACACACACATGCATATAAGCACTCATGAGGACAGACAGACATATATAGACACATACAGAGTCAAGCACACATAAAGGCACACAAACACACACACATAAAAGTACAGTTGTGTAAGTTGAACTTACCATAGCAGTAGATGTTTGAATGATAACTGTTGCAGTATTAGTGGATAATATCCTGACAAAGACACATATATGGCTGTCCAGCTTCAAAAGCTTCAGCGCACCTTCCACATGCCCAAATTGTCAAGCAGCTCAAGATGAGCTGAGTAAAAGACAGGTTTGGTTGCAAAACCCTTCAGAGCTTTCCTGTCAGCAGAGCAAGGGAGGCTGAGCCATGAAAAGGCAATGCTAGGAACAACAAAAAATAAATGTCCACACCTTGGCATAAAAACACATAAAAATGAAGGAGAAATGGAGGGAGGGAGTGACTACTGCAACAGTCTTATAACTAGCTATATTTGCAGGGTGGGAGGAAAGAGTCTAGGTGCCACCGGAGAATGGTCCTAGAAAAACTTGAACTGGACCTAAAGAAGGAGTCAAGCTTGTGATGGTTTGTAAAAGTATGCACAGAGGAGTAAGTAGGAGCTTCTAGAATACCTCTAGAATTCAACCGTTTCCAAAAAAAAAAAAGCCATAGATGAAGCCAAAGTCCTGGTAGAGTGGGCCTTGACTCTGCCTGGAATAGATTTATCATGGTGAGTATAGCCTTAGACAATTATTTGGAAATAGTTTGTTTTGCAACACGTTGTCACTTCTTCTTACCTTCACAGGAAATCGGTAAATGATTCAAAGATCTGAAAGATTTAGCTCTGTCAAGGTAGCACCTGAGTTGTCTGTGGAAATCCAATGCAAAGAGTATCCTTTTTCTC
This sequence comes from Protopterus annectens, assembly GCF_019279795.1. Classification (NCBI taxonomy): domain Eukaryota; kingdom Metazoa; phylum Chordata; order Ceratodontiformes; family Protopteridae; genus Protopterus; species Protopterus annectens. Next base: position 1,598,341,241 of record NC_056732.1, read on the forward strand.
TCATTTTAGGTTCAGGAAAGAAAACAGGGAAATGGATAGTTTGGCTTAAACTTGGATACCACTTTAGACAGAAAAGAAGGCTTAGTTCTCAAAGAAACCCTGTCCCTAAGGAAAATGAGATAAGGTTGACTCACCATAAGAGCTTACGACTCAGATACCCTTCTTGCAGAGTTCAGAACAATCAGTAAAACTGTTTTCCATGTTAAGAACCTCAAGTCAGACAGATTAGATGGTTCAAATGGAGACAAGTGTTAACTTCTTTAATACAAAATTAAGACACCAAGCAGAAATCACAGGTTATCTTGGAGGTCTCTTATGCAAAACTCCTTCCAAGATCATTTCGGCATGAAAATATATTGAAATAAGATGATCCATGGGCAGATGTGCTGGAATGGCTAATAAATAAAATAAACAGGCAGTCCCCAGGTTACGGACATCCGACATGCGGAAAACTCATAGATACAAACAGACTGCTGCGATGTCAGAAATAACATGAAAAAATTTAAAATCTTTAAAGTTGCCCAGATGTGTGTGTACGTGTGTGTGTGTGTGTGTGTGTGTGTGTGTGTGTGTGTGTGTGTGTGTGTGTGTGTGTGTGTGTGTGAGATCAAGAGAGAGTGAGAATGATGTGTGAGTGAAAGCAGGTATGATTGAGGGAGTGACTGTGTGTGAGAGAGATCGGAAGAATGAGAGTGATGTGTGAGTGAATGCAGGTATGTATGAGGAAGTGACTGTGTGTATGAGAGATCAGGAGAGGGAGAGCGATGTGTGAGTGAATGCAGGTATGTATGAGGAAGTGACTGTGTGTGAGAGAGAGATCGAGAGAATGAGAGCAATATGTCAATGAATGCAGGTATGACTGAGGAAGTGATTGTGTGTGTGATAGCGCAGGAGAGTGAGACAGATGTGTGAGTGAATGCAGGTATGAATGAGGAAGTGACTGTGTGTATGAGAGGTCAGGAGAGGGAGAGCGATGTGTGAGTGAATGCAGGTATGTATGAGGAAGTGACTGTGTGTGAGAGAGAGATCGAGAGAATGAGAGCAATATGTGAATGAATGCAGGTATGACTGAGGAAGTGATTGTGTGTGTGATAGCGCAGGAGAGTGAGACAGATGTGTAAGTGAATGCAGGTATGAATGAGGAAGTGACTGTGTGTATGAGAGATCAGGAGAGTGAGAGCAATATGTGAGTGAATGCATAGCCATAAATAAAAGTGGGACAAATGCCCAAAAATAGGGACAATTTTAATAAATATTGCTCTTACAAACTTAGAATGTTGATAGTATAAGTTTTGCATTAGCATTAATTTTTTGAAGGATATGAATTATGAAACTCAAATGTCTGTCATTATTTTCTAACTTCAGTCTTTAATGATTTACCACTACTTTTGCTAAACAACCAGAATTTTATGAAAAATGTACTAAAAATATGAGGCAAAAATAAGGACATTCTGTGAAAATCTGTACAGTTGAGAGATATGGTGTGTGTATGTTTGTGTGTGTGTGTGTGTGTGTGTGTGTGTGTGTGTGTGTGTGTGTGTGTGTTTGTGTGTGTGTGAAAAAGTCCTCATAAACACTGCATTTAATAACAAGATGTCTTAAACCAGCTTTGTTGATAGGAAGTAAGGAAACATAGCTCATAAGAAGTAAGGAAGTGTAGCTACAGTATACAGTATTATGTTTAAGATTTTTTTGGATGTGTTTCTGAAGTGTTTTATATGCAAAGAAAAGTAAAATAAATACTAGACCGAGGCAAACATTTGACTAAGTGACATTTAATAAGAACCATATGTACATGCTTCGAGTTACATACAAATCTGACTTAAGGACAGACTGAAAAAAGGATCTCATTCTTTACCTGGGGATTGCCTGTACCTAGACAGAGGAATAAGTAAGGCCATAGGATAGTTACTCACACAAATATTGTAAAACCAGAGAACAACTCACCCTGAATGGGTGCTGGTTATGTTGTTGGCACCAACTAGAAAACCTTTTCCATTTGCTAATATATGATTTTCTAGTAGCGGGTTTCTTTTCTTCATTACTACCTGCTACACATCCTCAGTAAACAGGGCCTAAAAGTAATTAAAACCCTATCACCCAGGCAATCAAGTGAATATGATTAATATTGAGGTGCATCAAACACTTGTGTGAGTAGATCCAGTCTGTGAGGAAGCTTGTGGTAATTGCCCCTGGCCATTTCCAAAAGGAGGGAGAACCACTGCTGCCAAGCCCAGAAGTGGGGATTCCTTAGGAATCTTCAGGAATACCCTGGATATTAGTGGAAAGGGTGGGAAGGCATACAGGAACATTCCTGTCCAAAGAAAAGAAAAAGCAATTGTCTTCCAGACCTTCTTTCATGAAGTCCTGGAACAGAATTTTACCAAATGATTGTTCAGAGAGGAGGCAAAGTAGTCTGCTTGAGCAACTTCCCACAGATGGATCAAATCTTGCAAGACTCCCAATCTGCTATCCACTTGTGGGGGTCTGTCTTGTTCCTGCGCAGTTTGTATGCCACACACTTTTGCTCTAACAGAATGTAGGATGATTGTAGAGTGAGACTGCACTACAAAACTATATCCCAAGCTATGGTTAGTCTGCAAAGGGGGTACAACCTGGTCCCCCCTTGCGTGTTGATGTACCACATGACTATGGTATTTTCTTTAACCACTCGAAGAGGTCCCAGGGTCTAAAGATGGTTCAGGGAGTTGACTGTCTTGATCAAGGCAAGCATCTCCTTGATATTTATGTGCTTGCATCTGTCCTTGGTGTCCCACACTCCCTGCACTTTTATCCCTTCTGAAACTGCTCCCCCATGCAAAGGAGGATGTATCTATGGTGACTAACTACTTTGGAGCAAGGAGGGAGAAGGGGAGTCTTGGATTTAAGAATATCTGTCTTATCTACCAAAAAAATGTATCTTCTGAGATTTGAAAAGGTAAAGGTTGTTAATGCTGAGATCAAAGAGATTTCAGATACCACTGTATCTTTCTTATGTGGAGTCTTGCAAGCGGTATCATGAGAATCATAGATGCCATGATACCCAAAATTCTGAGGTATTCCCCTTGCAGTGACCAAAGTCTGAGTGAAAAACCTTAAAAACAGAGATAAATCTGAGGAAGAAACCTTGAATCCATTCCTGCATCTTCCTGTTCAGATTCAGAATCTTGAATCTCTTTAGGAAAAGAGGAATCCTTCTTTATTTTACCAAAGACGACTTTACAATAAGGATCAATATCCTACATTAAACCCTGAGCCAGACCCATTAAACTACTCCTATCCAAAGACATTTGGGGAGGAGTAGATACATGCATGGTTTTCTGTTTCCTTCTGATAGGAAAAATGGGACAAACTGTGTTACTAATGGCAGCAGCTACTTCCCCAGAGATGGGCAAAGCATTCTAACACAACAGGGAAACCTTCCTCTGTTCCTTCTCCCCGGACTGACAAGAGAGTCTCTCCCTTGTCCACTGAGGGGACTCTAGCAGCTGCAGATGACTTGGTAACTCCTGGTACATTGTGGCTATAAGTGCTACACCAGCGAGATCTGGGCTTTAAGATGAGTCATCTGAAGTACAACAAATAGTCACAGCACAGTCACCCACTTATAGCTGAGGCACATTGCTAGCCTGCTGTGGTGGCAAAGGCTGTTTGCTTATTTTTTTCTTTTTGTGGTCGGAAGAAGGACCTACTGTGACACTGGTAGTCTGTTCCATGCAGGGGTGTAGCTAGGATTTTCAAATTTGTACTGACAGCTCTCAAACTGCTACCCCCCTTCCCAGCCAAGCTACGGCCATTCTCGTAATTCACGGTTCGCTCTTTTAGTGTCGATGAAGAGGCATTCGCTGTAATGCCTCTTCAGTAATATAATATAAGTTCACTCAAACTCGGTTCCTTGAATTGAAAATTAACCTGAAATGTCAGTTCTTTGAAAAATGCAGCATGGTAGTTGGGGTAGAGACTTTATGCTTTTGTTTTCTGTAACTAAGGTACAGGTTTTGAGCTTGAGTAAATTACTAACCACCTGCTACCACTAACTAGGGTGTTTCATTCACACACACACCCCTACCTACCTCTTAGTGCAAGAAATATGGACAAAGCCTAAAATAAACAGGGACAGATATTAAATAATGTTCTCGTGAACTTAGAAAGTTGCTAGAATAACAGGATTTGTGCTAGTATGAATTTTTCTAAAGGACATGAAGTCTGAAGCTCAAATGTCTGTCATTATTTAGCAACTTCAGCCTTCAATGATTTTCTAAAATCACAAAATTTATGAGGAACAGACAAAAATATGGGGCAAAAATCTGGACATTCTGCAAAATGTGGACAGTTGAGAGGTATGCTACCTACCACACACACACACACACACACACACACACACACACACACACACACACACACACACACCTCTCAACCTCTTACAGCAACAAACTCATAAATAAAACTGAGGCAAAGGCCCAAAAATAAGGACATTTTTTTAAATATTGCTCTTATAAACTTAGAAAGATAATAGAATAGTAGTAGGTCTTGCATCAGTACGAATTTTCTGAAAGGTATGAAATCTGAAACTGAAATGTCTGCATTATTTTCTAACTTCAGTCTTTAACAATTTGCCACTAATTTGCCAGAAAACTGCAATTTTATGAAAAACGGACCAAAAATGTGATGCAAAAATATAAAATTGCCAGACAATACAGCTGGGAACCTGTCAAAGGAGGGACACCATTTTAATATGAGCACAGTTAACTTAGAGCAGCTGACAAAATTAGAGAATCTACATGCATTTCTGAAATAAAAGTAATGTATAACTCTGATCATTACAGTTATTTATAAAAGTAAAGTAAACCCTCCATGTTTTCTTCCAAAATTGCTATTTTGTGGAGGGATAATTAGGGGAAGAGCAACATTTTGAACCAAAATCAGGGACAGTTGAGGTGTGGCTATGCCTAATTCTATAAAGCAATTTATTTGCATGTACCTCTCAACCTGTTAATGCAATAAATCTGTACAAGGCCAAATATATTGAGGGAACATATAGACAGTACTAAAAATTGCTCTTTTATAAACTGGGACAGTTGATAGAACAGGTCTTATTTTAGCATGCATTTTTCTGAAGGTTATAAAGTTTGAAACTAGTGTGTCATTATTTAGTGACTTAATTTCTAAATCATTTGCCAGAAAACCACAAATTTTGAGAAACAAACCAAAAATAAGAAGCAAAAAATCTATTCATTCTTTGAAAATCTGGACAGTTGGGAGGTATAGTTCAGCTGGGGCTAAGTTTGCCGCCCTTCCCCCTCACAAAACCATGGTCGAATGGAGCCTCCCCCTGCAGCCATTCCAATGATCCATTACTTTGCTATTTCACTCCATTTACCATAAACACTAATGTGCATACTGATTTACTTCTTTGATGATTTGAACTTCATTTGAAAGTTTTATTTTGCATTTTACAGCAGAAACACTAAGACATCTGTTAAACAAACTTGGCATTAAAACTTCTCTGCCCTTGAAACTCACATTCATTGAGACAACATTAAAACCCACATTCAAAGAAAAATACATTTTACCCGTGGCAGATAAAAATTAATTCTGGGCTGCTTTTAAATCATAGGCCCCTTGCATATGAAACATACATGTGCTCTTTGATACACCTTCCTATTGCTTTGAACATTTTTCCAGTAAACAATGAAACAAAACTGCCCAATTCAGAACATTTCCATCATAAAAGTCTACTCAAACTTCTACAGTCCACTATTATCAGTAAATAATATGCACAATCTCTGAAGTAGTAAAAAAAGTCATCTAAATAATTCCACGTTAAATAAATCTAACTAATGAAGAGGTTGCTGCTAGCAATCACCTTTATATTTCATGGCTTCACCAAAAAATAAAGTGCCTGATGCCCCTGAGGAATAAATTGCCTAAATTACATTAAAAATAAGCTAGTAATATTGCAATAGGAAATGGATGGCAAACTGATAACAGGCTCATAGTTAGTGTCTTAACTTTCAGTACAGCAGCATTCACCCCTTATGGGAGTAGAACCAACAACCTTCTGCATTAAAAGCAAGTACACAACATGTTGTGCTACTAGCAACGTGAGCCGACTTAGCATAATCAGCACTAAACTTCTCTTCCCCTGCAGCTCTCAGCTCCTTGTAAAATCTACGCAATACTCAACTACATCTCAACTTCGCAGCACAAGAAGTCTGGAAAAAGCCAACTTTATTGGGGTGGGTCAAAAGGGCAAAAAACAGGAACACATTAAACATTGCTTGTATAATCTTGGAAAGCTGCTAGAATAAAATGCTGTGTTACCATCATACATTTTACTGCCAAGGTCCCTGTGCAAAATAGTCAGAACAACATACCACTATGCCAAATCACCTGCTTTGTGAAAGAGAGGAAGACTGAAACTTAAATGGCTATCATTTAATGAATTCAGTTCTCACCATAGCTGTCAACCTCTTAGCACAAAACACCTGGACAAACCCAGTAATGAGGGAATACAGCCCTCAAACATATTCAGTGAATTCAGTTCTTGCCATAGCTGTCAACCTTAGCACAAACAACCTGGACAAAGCCAATAACAGGGTATTACAGTCCCAAAAATAAGGACAAATTTCAAATTGTCATAAACTTAAAACAATTGCTATAAAAAGGTTGTGTTACTATATATTTATTGCTAGAATAATAAGTTGTTGTACTATGTATTTTCTGAAGAATATAAAGTCTGAAATTCAAATGCCTGTCAATTTTACTTCTGACGAAACAAAAACAATTTTCAGCAGAGGCCCAGGGAGAAATACTGTAGACACATGTCTTTGTAAAATGGCAGGACACCAGAGCAAATCCACACAAACACAGGGATAAGATGCAGACTCCACACAGAAGGCACCCCAGCCAAGAATCAAACCAGAAAACCTATAGCTGTGAGGCAACAATACTGCCACTGCACCATCAAATATGTAAGGAAGTAAACATTCAGAAACCTGAAATTTAAATGCCTGTCAATTTGTTAATCAGGACAGTCTGACTTGGAACAAAAAAAAAACAATTCTCAGCAGAGGCCCAGGAAAACATAATGCAGACATGTCTTTGTAACATGGGAGGACACAAAAGCAAACCCACACAAACACAGGGAGAAGATACAGACCCCCCCACAAAGAAGGCACCCCAGCCAAGAACCAAACCCAAGAACCTACAGCTGTGAGGCATCAATGCTACATTGCTACCACTGCACCATCAAATTTCAAGCATTGCAATATTTAAAAAACACAGATATGAGGAATAGAGCAGATCAAATATGAGGCAAAAATCTGCAATTTTTTTACAAATGGTGGTGGGTAGGGAATTCAGGTCTTAACACCTGCATACAAGGTACAGGGTTCAAGCCTGAGGTATTCCCTACCACACCACCATGAGTAATCACCAGTACATCCCACCTGGGGCATTTTCACTCACACATACACACACACATACACACACACACACACACACACACACACACACACACACACACACACACACACACACACACACACACACCCCTTACTCACCAACCCTCGGTTGCAAGACCTTCTAAATAAAATCCTTAGTTGAAGTGAGACCAACATAATGCGTAAATCCTCCTGCGAGACCAACATAACGCTTAAATCCTCCCGCTCGAAAAGCATTTGAACCGGCCGGAAATACATGCGCGGTGAGCTCCATTCTGACTGGCTGCCCTGATGAGCTGACGTCATCGTGCAGTAAAGCGTGAAAATAAAAAACAAGTGAAAAATTAAAAAGCTACTCCCCCCTTCTAAATAAGTTGTACTGAAATCAGTACAGTGTGTATGCCTCCCGATGTCCCTGGTTCCATGGTCAAGCTGAAAATTCTGCCTCTTTCCTGGGGAAGACAAGCAGCAAATGCTGATAAAACTACACTTTGTGAGTCCCCACAAAGAAAAATAAATACAATTTCTCCACAGAAAATATTTCACTTAGTTAACACTACTTTTAAATTGACAGAAGAAAACGAGTGCTTCAGTCCATTAATACATGACACTCATAGCTTTAAAATAACTTTCCTGAAGAAGAAAGTAATAAAACATTAATAAAATTAAGAAAATGGAAGGTTTTTCTCCAAAGGAAACTTATCTGCCCCTCACAGGAAAGCACAGGCCAACTGTGGATCCTCAAAAGACTCAGAGGAGTATACTCTTTGGCAACAGTAAAACTGTGAAGGGTTTCACAGCAAAGCGTGTGTTTTAGTCAGCTCAGCTTGAGCTGCTTGACAGTTTGGGTGCATGGAAGGTGCCATGAAGCTTTGGAAGCTGGCCAGACATTATATCCTTGGTGGGATATAACTCATATAGCTAAGGCTACTGCAGCAGTGAACAATATGATGAATATTGTGTGGTTACTATGCATCTCAAATACATGTTAATGAGGTATTTGAGATTCAGATGTAATCATTTTTCATTCAGCTAATGAAAATAAAAACAAACTGGATTATGGTGCTCAGTGTTTTGGGAAGTGATAATCATTTCTAAACACCTCCACCTTGCATTTTCAGAATATAAATAGAGGAACCTGTACCTAATACAGAAGTCAACTTCCCTTCCATTTGCTTTTCAAAAAAATAAACAGTTAGTTTAAGCAAGCAGTTATAGGTTAACAAGATCTTATTTTAAAATAGCATTTTTTTTGGTACTTAGGTTCATGTCCTTTAATTATGTGTTATTTATCTGCCTCATTGGCCCAGACTGTTTCAGAAAAAGGTCTCTGGAACAGGAGGAACAAGAACCACATTATGTGGTTAGCAAACAAACATACAAACAAACAAGCAACAAATAACTACTTGGATATTAACATCTCAGCTCTATGGAAAAAAGAGGTGACCTTTAACCCTAAATGATCTTTAGTTGTGACCCCTGCTGATAGCTAACAACCATAAGGGCCTTTTTAAGCCTAGCCATGCATCACAAATTTCTGACAAATTCTGGTACCCTTGAGAAGTGTAAGAGGTGAACCATTTACAAGCTGCCCATGTCCATCAGAGACATAAGTGCCAAACAGGGATGAATTTCCTGTTCCCATCTGATTGTCCAAGTTACACTCAAATTGGGTTAGGGAGGAACTCTACTTCACATGGATGGAGAGCCTTTTCCAGAGACAGGGTAGTCTCTGTAATAGATACCTGTTTCTCCAGCAGGTCCTATTTATATCACAGACAAGGTTTAAGTCTTTAGAATGGGTAATTCTGGTGCTGTTTTTTTTGCAGATATACAGGAGTTCCATCAGAGTGGGGTCTGACAATTCCCTGTATGCCAGGCATAGATTTCCCCTCAACAGCCTATAGAAGACAGAACACAGGGATAGAGCTTTGAGGCAGTCTGCATAGGGCATGTTACTTACACCCTGTATTCTTTTAGTGAGGAACCATGCTCGTTCCAGTTGTTGGATATGCCTGGTTAGGTACATACATAGGTAGCATTGCACTCAATGATAGGCCTGATGAATGCTGAATACAGTGGAACAATGACTTCCTTGGACCTAGATGCCATACCTTTGTTTGTACGTTGCGCAACATAGAATGATTTCCTCACTACTGCAGACATGTGATGGTCAAAAGCTAGATAACTTATCCAAGTGCAACTAACTCTGGGCAAGACTGCAATCCAAATTGTAGCTTGCTACAGATCCCCCACCATGTCCCAGGATTTCCACTCCTCATTTCTTACTACACTGGAAAATATTAGGGTACAACCTAACACCCTAATAATGGATGATTTCAACTACCCTACCATTAACTGGGAAAACTACTCATGTACCAACTCTTGTACTCAACGTTTTCTGGAATTCATAAATTCCAATGCCATGGATCAACTTATCCACACCCCCACCAGGGGCAGCAATATCCTAGACCTGGTTATTACCAACATGGGCAACCAGTGCTCCACACCAGAGGTCAATTCCTCATTGGTCAGATCCGACCATAAGCTAATCACCCTAGACATCCACATCCCCCCCCACATTAGGGAAACCACAGTAAAAAATGTCTCCAAGGGAACCTCACGCTTCTTAAGACAGAAGTGGCAAACTTCACGACACCCATGCAGACGGACAATAGAGGTATGACTGCTGAATCCTACACAAATGCACTTTATAAGCACTTACATGAGTGCATGGATCATGCAATCCCTAAAAGAACCAAGATGCTATCCTCCAAAAAAGGAAGCCAATCTGGTGGTCCCCTGCCATAAACAAACTCTACAACAGAAAAACGAAACTGTTGCAAAAAAGAGTAAAATCCCATGATTAGAGAAACTCCCTGGTCACCTTCAGTAAGAAGCTGAGATCCCTCATAAAATCCTCCAAAGCTAGTTATGAAAACAAAATCACGACTGACTCTAAAGACAACCACAAAGCATTCTATAGCTATGTCAAGAATCTCAATGGCAACACTCAGATCTGCTCTGAGTTAGAGCACAATGGCACTAAATATACAGAACCAACGGATATTGCCAACATCCTGGCAGATAGGTACAGTGCTAACTTTACCCCTCTGTCATCCCCTAAAGGGCCCATCTCTATACCAGAAGAATGCAAAGTTCCTGTAATCACGGCTGCACAGGTAAAAAACACACTATCCAAAGCCAAGAACACAGCATCCATGGGACCTGATGACATCCCAGGCTGTGTTCTACATGAACTTCAGAATGAACTGGCACCCCACCTAAGTACCATGTTCAATCATAGCCTCACCTCAGGCTATGTGCCCACTGAATTGCGCACAGCAACAGTTATCCCACTCCACAAAGGGGGAGCCACCACAGACCTCGGAAACTACCACCCCATTAGCCTAACGAGCCTGGTCTGCAAGGCTATGGAGCGTATCATCATGGAACTTATAAACAATGACATTGGTAATCTCCAAACTCAGGACCCCACCCAGTTCGGGTTTGTAAAAGGCAGATCTTGTCTCCTAAACCTGATAGACTTCTTGGAGGCAGTCACCAAAGCTGTAGATGAGGGTAAGGTGGTTCATACAGCCTATCTTGACCTCGCCAAGGCTTCTGACACCATCCCCCACTCTGGAATTATAGGTAAACTCACTAAACTAGGTATAAATCCCTACGTCACAAGATGGGTTGCCAACTGGCTCACTGACAGAACCCACACTGTAAATGTTGCAGACACCAAATCTGACTTCAAACCAGTGACAAGTGGAGTACCACAGGGTTCAGTCCTGGGACCTCTCATGTGTGGTATCTACTTCTCTGATGTACAGGCTAACACAGAAGGCCTCTGGCTAACAAATTTTGCAGATGACTGCAAACTAGGAGCCATAGTCGAGTCTCCAAATGATGTGGACATCCCACAGAAGGGCCTCACTGAGACAGATGCCTAGAGTCAGAGGCATGGCTTCAAGCTCAATGCCAAAAAGTGCATTGTCATCCCCTTTGGTAAAAACTCTGTACCCATGAACTACCACATAAATGGCAGTCTACTTAACATCAAAAATGTGATAAGAGACCTTGGGACCCAGGTGGACAGTAGTCTCTCTTTTGATAATCACATCACCACAGTAATCAGGAAATCCTTCTATGTGGCACACCTCATTACAAAAGGGTTCTCATCCAGGAAAAAAGAGGTCATTGTTCCCCTCTACTCGTCACTCATTAGACCCATTATAGAGTACAATGCCCCTTTTGATATGTACCTCACAAGACATCTACAACAACTGGAAAGGCCACAGAAATACCTCACAAAGAGGATTACCGGCCTCAAAGAGATGCCCTATGCAGGCCATCTCAAAAAAATGCAGCTTTACTCTGTTGCATATCGCCTACTCAGAGGCGATCTCTGCCTAACACACAAAGCTATGTCAAACCCAGAGCTTTTAGACATGCTCCACTTAAAGAAATCCCAGTCCCTACAAGCTACATGCTCTAGGGACCTAAACCTCATCACCACAATAAACAGAACATGCTGGAGGGATAGATTCCTGTCCCAGAGACTTCCCATACTCTGGAACAAACTACCTATCTATATCAAACAAAGTTCCTCATTAGCACTGTTCAAGAAAAATCTTGATGATTGGATGGGAGATAGGAAATTCACCCCGGGGATCACTTCTGTGGCTCTGCTCAACAGTGGCACAGGAAAATAATTTTCTTGAGTGGCGAAAGCCAGGGTACCTTTGGCTAGGCTTATATAGGCCCTAGGGCCAATAGCCTAGTACCTACCTATGAACCTATGAACCTATATGTGTCCGTAAGTCCCTGACTACTGGGTCAACTCTAAGAGGTGTGTTGTCAATATGATCGCTACAAGGGAAAGATAACTTCCCAAAGGATACTATTATGCATTTCTTGGCATTTAGTTTTAGTTCATGGCTCTGGCACCTTCTGGTTGTCTGTCTCAGCCGATCCTGGAGAACATTTGTGTCAGTGTAGGATTTGATGACAGCTCCTAATTTGCAATCATCTGCAAATTTTGTCAGCCAGAGGCCATTTACATTGGTCTTGACTTCAGAGAAGTAAATGCCAAAAAGGTGTGGTCCCAGGACCAATCCCTGAGGGGCTGCACTTGTAAATGGCCTCTTTGTTGAGGTGGACTCCCCAATTCTAACTTCCTGGGTCCTGTCTATGAGACAGTTGGCTATCCACTGGGTGATATAAGGGTTTGTACCTAATATACTGAGTTTGTCGATAATGCCCGAGTGGTGTAGTGTGTCAAAAGTCTTGGCCAGGTCAAGGTAGGCAGTGTGAACCATTTTGCCCTCATCCATTGCTTTGGTGACCTTCTCAAAGAAATCCATCAGGCTGGGTAGGCATGAGCTGCCCTTGAGGAAACCAAACTGGGTTGGGTCTAGTGTCTGGAAGTTTTCTATATCATTATTGATCATTTCCATGATGATTTTTTCCATGGTTTTGCATATGTGACTAGTGAGACTTATAGGTCTGTAGTTTCCAGGGACTGTAGATGGCCTTCCTTTGTGCAGAGATGACTGTTGCTGTTCTCCATTCATTAGGTATGAAACTTGTTGGAAGCTATTGTTAAATAACGATTCCAGACAGCCTGATAGGTCATGTTTCTGCTATTTAGAAGGCGTACTGGGATATTGTCTGGGTCCATTGATGCAGTATTCTTGGCATTAGAGAGAGCATGAAGGACCTGTTTTTTAGTGATAGCAGGGGGAATCATAGTCTCATGTCAGGCTTTGTGCCCACTGAATGGCGCACAGCAACAGTTATCCCACTCCACAAATGGGAGCCACTATTGATCCTGGGAACTATCGTCCTATTAGCCTGATGAGCCTGGTCTGCAAGGCCATGGAACATATCATCATGGAACTCATAAACAAAGACATTGGTAACCTCCAAACTCTGGACCCCACCCAGTTCGGGTTTGTGAAAGGTAGGTCATGCCTTCTGAACCTGATCAACTTCTTTGAGGCAGTCACCAAAGCTGTAGACAAGGGTAAGTTGGTCCATACAGCCTATCTTGATCTTGCCAAGGCTTTCAACACCATCCCCCATTCTGGAATTATAGGTGAACTCACTAAACTAGGTATAAATCCCTACATCACAAGATGGGTTGCCAACTGGCTCACTGACAGAACCCACACTGTAAAAGTTGCAGACACCAAATCTGACTTCACACCAGTGACAAGTGGTGTACCACAGGGTTCAGTCCTGGGACCTCCCCTGTGTGGTATCTACTTCTCTGAAGAAAGTGCATTCAGGGCTACTGAGGGTATTTGTTATGTGTACTTCATCTAGGAGATCTTTGGGGTTTAAGAAGGTTACATTTAAGTGCCACAGGATATGTGGGTCCATATGTCTGCTTTGAATTGTGTGTCATGGGTACAGTGTGTGTACTACTGACAACCTTATTGACATTAGGAGTACTTTTACGTGAGTGCTTTGCCTCCTGTGACATTGTGTAAATAAATCTCAAGCATACGGTAGCGTTGTCACCTCACAGTAAGATGTTGTCCTGTTCGATTCTCAGCTAAAGCGTCTTCTGTGTGGAGACATGTGTGAATGGGCGTACCTTCGTTGAAGGTTGTGCATCAGGGCTGGCAACTCGGTATGTAAAAATCTACTGCCAATCATTAGTGGGCTGGAGTTCCGCTGTGGTGACCCCTAACCGGGAAAAGCCAAAAGATACAACAACCATATCAATTTTTTGAGAATTAACTGGTTGTCAGTAAACATGAGGCAATTTCTAAATTGCCTCAAAATGCCCATATCCACCAAGCTGGTAATGGAGATAGTGAGAAAGTTCATATCCATGGCAACAGACCCCTTATTATTGATTAGACAGTAGGAGTGAGAATATGAAACAATGTCAGGGGTGTCCGGTTTGCAACTCTGAGGGTAGTGCTTGTCACTGCAAACTAGTTGCCCTGTGTGCAACTAGGCATTGGTAAAATTTCAATTGTGCTTTTACAGGAAAAATGTCAGCTCAAGCTGTCTGTGTCTATACAGGACACTGCCAAACACTTGAGGGGGGAACTAATAAGTAGACCCTGATGATTTATGGATGAGCTATTTAGGTAGATATTCCGAAGTAGAAACAAATCAAGCAGTGTTTATTGAAAACAAAGAATTAGCTTGTCAAGAATGATGAAAAGAGGGGAGTCACATGAATGGCTAATACCTGGCTACTGCTAGTGCAAGACTCATCACACCTTTATTCTGCTGGGATACAATCCTCCTTTGCTTCTTCTTTCACTAGAACAAAGCATTAACACCTATCACAAGATGAGAAGCAGGCCAGAGCCTGTTTGGTGATCCACAGTCTTGTCCCAGATAATGCAAGGGTCTATAGGCTTGTTGTAGCCTTTTCCTGGTAGATGCCTTGAATGGCAACCAGACTAATCAGGAACTTCAAGCACAGAAACAATCAAGAATCAATGCACTCTGTTCCTTTTCTCATCAGGAGCAAAATATAAGTGCAAATTCCAAGCTGGCACCTATGAAGCCGTTATTAGGTTTTCCAGTGATCAGCAGTCTCCAAGAAATAATGTCCTTGTGCTCCTTCCCTCACCAGGAGCATAACAGAAGCAGTAATCTCAAGATGACTACCGAGAGGCAGAATGTGGTATCTCCAATATTTGGTGGTCTTGAAGTAGATGCTGCAGATTTTAAAGGTAAGATGGAAAATGGGTTAATGGGGGGGCGTGGTCAAGATGTCAGACTGCTAGCAGCACATGACTTTAGCTCTGCTTAAAATGTATTATCTTGAAATTTTACTTAATTGTTGGAAAAAAAAATATTTAAAAATATATTGGAAGATACATTAATATAGGCTTTTTATTATTTTCCAAAATTAGTACTTAAACAGAAGATTTTATTTATTTTTCCTGTCAAGAAGTTTTCTTCAAGAGATCCTAACATGAGCAACTCAAAGAACTCACATCAGGAGAATGCAGTGAAAAAGGAACCACAAGTTATAATAGCAAACATGCAGGAACTGTCGCTAAAAGTGGACAAACCTGAGAGCAAAATGGACATTATAAAACAGGATTGTAGTAAACAACCAGGCATTCTAAATCAGATGATTAAAAAACATTCTGAACAAATATCTTCTATTGAAGAAACTGTAACTGATATGGATGGCAGACTGACAGAAAATGAAAATCATAATGAATTCCTTTTGAAGCAAAATACAAAACTAATGGAAAAACTGGAGGACCTTGAAAGTAGATCAAGGAGAAACAACATTAGAATTTATAGAATACCGGAGAAGGAAGAAGGCAATAATATGATTCAATTTCTTAACAACTGGTTATCTACAGCATTGAATTTGTCAGAATCCCTGTCATTTGGAATTGAAAGGGTTTACCAGTCTTTAGCAAAACCAATATCAACCACAGTTTCTCATAATCCCAGATCCATCATTATTAGATTTTTGTCTTCTCGGGATAAAGACTTGGTATTGAAATCTGCATGGACAAACTCTCCTATTAAGATAAGAGAAAACATCATTCATTTTGACAATGATTACACCTCTTCTGTTATATCTAGAAGGAAGGGATGTGTACCTCTAATTAAATCTCTTAAAAATGTTAACATTAAGGCTCAAACAAGTTTTCCTGCAAGATTAAAAATAACTTTGTCAGAGGGTGAGAAGATTTTCAGTTCATTGCAAGAAGCCTTAGATTTTATCCAAAAGAAGAAAATACTGACTGACATAGAAGATATGGAATGGTCTTCACAAAGTTTGAAGAGACAGGCAACAAAGAATGGATGGACTGTCAAAGAAGGAGCAAATAAAAAACTAAAGGACAAATAAGTAAGACACGACTAAATATAAATATTTTGTTTCAAGGGACATTATTCAGTTTATTACTGGGAAACCTCAACAAGGTAAAGTTAAAGTACTGTGCTTTTTCATATTTATATATATATATATATATATATATATATATATATATATATATATTCATCTTCTCTCACTATAAAGCTATTATTAGAAAGTTATAATTAACATAACAAGTATACCCACTAGAGATACATAGTTATATAGTGATACCAGCAATAAATGATATATTAAAGTAAATAAAGTCATGTGTGTAAATAGTGGGGTAACAATGCAGTGTATACTAAATGTGGTTTTGAAGTTATACTGCCTGGGGCTTTTATATCAAAATTGTTTCTATTGTCTTTAAGAGAAGTTTTAATGAAAGGATTGCTCAGTTTATGAGCTTAGTAAATTATTTGGTAACCTGCATATTTATACAAAAGTAATAGAAGGTATTGACAGGCTGACTGGATAATTTAACTGGTTTAAATCAAATGAATGGTTCTAAATGTAACATAACTGTAAATTGGTGCTTTAAAAGGGATACACTATTTTGATAGCATAATTAAATATGAGCAGTTCATATTCTGTACTGTAGAGGCTGCTTGAGCATTCTTTTTGTTTTACAGGAACAAGAAAAGCTTCACAAATTGAAATTCCCACCGAAAAAGCTTTATTCTGGCTTCTGTAACTGTATTTAACTTGCACGAGCATGTAAGAGGTATTAGCAACAAGACTGTGAAGCTAGAAGCAAGGAAACACAAGAGGACATCACGTGACCTTTGAACTCATGCATGGCCATAAAACGAGGAAATGAAGCCGAAAACGAAAGTGGGAAGAGAAAGAAATGGATTTTAGTTATGGTTCAGCTTTTAAAGCTCATAAAGGTATGGATTACTTACAAAAATTTATGTTATGTAAAACAGGGAGTCAATTCTGTGTCTATCTCATTAAATTACAGTGGAAAATTATAATTTAATGTTAATCTATGATCACTATTAGAAATAGTGTAACAAGGAAGGAAACAAGGATTCTATGAACAAAATGCACTCTAACGATGTTAAATAGTAATGTGAGTAATCAAACAGTCAGCATGCAAAATAAAAGTAAAGCAAAGTTATATATAAGTCTCTATTTTGCTGCATTCATGAGTAAGCAGTTACATCTTGTAAAAGGTTATGTCAATATATAGGATAAAATGCATTACTTTTAAAGTTAGTGGCAATAGAAGTTATGAGGAATTGTTTCAAACCCCTAAAAGATTATATGCACAGAAGTAATGGAGGACTATAAATATAAAGATTGATTAAAACATCTGATACAGTATAAACTGCTTAAACACTAATAGTAGAATAAAGATATATTCTTAGCTCTCTTCTCTCTCTACCCCTACTAAAATATCTTAAGTGACTGTAGAGTTGTTAGTTTTTGTCTCTTCACTTTCTTTAAAAAAACACAAGTTTTTTTTTTATTATGTATTCTCTGTGGAGCTTTTCTCCCAAAATAAAATAAAATAAATAAAATATATATATATATTTTTTTCTCCTTACTATAGAGATATCATAGTTATGCAGTGTTACCATCAAATAAATGACATCTGCAAGTAAATACATTCATGTGTGTGAAGGATGGGGTAACAGTGCAATGTATATTGTATATACTTTTAGGATTACACTGCATAAAGATATATGTATAAAATTGCTTCTATTGTCATTAGAAGGTGTTTTAGCAAAGAGATCCTGTCTGTTGACGATTGAAAGAATTGTTTAGTTTATGATTGGTATTTATTAAATTAGTTGCTTATCTATATATTTACACATTGGTCTTATGCCAAAAAGAGTTCACATCATTTGGTAAAGTTAACCTTATATGGTACAGTACAGTAGAATTGTTTATATGCACAACTACAAAGGAATTCAATGCGAGTATAGAATGTACTTTATAGATTCATGTTTAAATGGGTTGCAGTGGAAATATTTTATTGTGCACATATTCTATGAACAAAGCAGAAGCTAATTGTGATTGTAATTGGTGTGTGAGTTGTGGTTAATGGTGGCATTGTTAATTTATTATAGAAGTAGTCAGGCGTAATACTTGACCATACTCTTTCCTTTAACACACAATAAGATTTTGTAACTAATAAAGTCCTTGCTCAATTAAAAGTATGTTACAAGATCATTTGTCTCCTTTTGACCACTGCTTGCAAGGCCATTGCTAAAACTATTTTAATGACCAAACTGGAATATGACCTTTCTTTTCTGCATCCAGACCTCAATATTTAGAAAATACAGACTGCTGAGAATAAAATCTGCAGATTCATTGTAGTTGCACCATTGTTGTTTGCTAAAAAAATTCCTAGTGGATTTCAGTGCCTCCTAGGGCCACTTTTCTTCTAAGTACTCTAATTTACAAGGTTCTAAAACACGGTTACCTCTCCTCCAAGAGTGAACCTACCTTTACAAAACAGCTCTCATGTCCTCAAGATATCAATTTATCCCATGTACGCCCTCCATTTAAAACTGTTGTTGGTGAGAGAGAGGGTCTATATTACGACACGGAAACAGCTAAACACTGAATGCCGTTTCAGCTACACATAAAGAGCGAACTACAAGTTAAGCGAACTAACTAGGGAAAAAAATTGGTAGGCCAACCAGACATGACACACCAGCTCAAACATTACAAATTGGGGGGCTTCGCCTCTACACATCCCAATGTGGGGGGCTGTGCCCCCCACACCCCCTAACTAAAGATACCAATACCGAGATTGTACTACAGTGGGGAAAAGGGCAAATTCACAGCGACGGCCAAGGATGTTTTTCCCTAAGAAAAACATCTGTGATCTGGCAGTTCGCTTAACTTGTAGTTCGCTCTTTATGTGTCGCTGAAACAACGTTCGGTGTTTAGCTGTTTTGGTGTTGTAATATAGACCTGAGAGAGACTTGGACCTGCAATCTACAGCCACCTGTTACAGACATGAAAAAACTAGAAACCATTAAAATTTTCAAAGATGGACTTAAAAAACATCTCTTTACTGAGTCTACTGCAGTTGGTATTATGATAATGGTTAGGTAACGTGCCATCCCATATCATGAATAACAAAATACATTTAAGAATCTTTTTAAAGTCTCTTAATGTGGCATCTTATACACATATATTTCACATGTATATAGGTTCATAGGTTCATAGGTTGGTACTAGGCTATCTGCCCTAGGGCCTACATGAGCCTAGCCATAACAATTCCCTGGATATTTCTTCCCACAAAATTTACTTCCCTGGACCCCTGTCTAGCAGGGTGACTGACGTGATCCCTGGGGTGAATTTCCTATCTCCCATCCAATTGTCAAGGTTCCTTTT
Source organism: Protopterus annectens (assembly GCF_019279795.1). Classification (NCBI taxonomy): domain Eukaryota; kingdom Metazoa; phylum Chordata; order Ceratodontiformes; family Protopteridae; genus Protopterus; species Protopterus annectens. The sequence continues at coordinate 1,598,360,906 of NC_056732.1, forward strand.
GAAGAGGCCAAGGAGGCACTCTGCTTGACATGTATGGGAAGTTTATTCCAGAGTATGGGGTGTCTCTGGGTCAGGAACCTATCCATCCAGCTTGTTTTGTTCATTGTGATGACAAGGTTTAGATCCCTGGAACATGTGGCTCTGAGGGATTGGGATTTCTTTAAGTGGAGCATGTCCAACAGCTCAGGGTTTGACATGGCCTTGTATGTTAAGCAGAGACCACCTCTGAGTAGACGATATGCCACAGAGTATAGCTGGAGCTTTTTTAGATGGTCAGCATAGGGCATTTGCTTTAGGCCTGTGATTCTTTTAGTGAGGTATTTCTGCGGCCTTTCCAGCTGTTGCAGATGTCTTGTGAGGTACATGCCAAATGGGGCGTTGTACTCTATAATCCACCTGTGTCCGTAAGTCTCTCATCGCACTTTCAGTGTTTAGCATACTGCCACCTATGTGGTAATTCATGGATACATGGTTTTTCCCAAACGGGATAACTATGCATTTCTTGGCATTAAGCTTGAGCCTATGGCTCTGGCACCAAGCATTTGTTTCTGTAAGGCTCTTTTGTAGAATATCCACACAATTTGGGGATTCACTAATGGCTCCCAGTTTGCAGTCATCTGTGAACTTTGTTAGCCAGAGTCCCTTAGTGTTGGCCTGTACTTCAGAGAAGTAGATGCCAAATAAGAGCGGTCCCAGGACTGAACCCTGAGGTACTCCACTTGTCACTTGTCTGGAGCTGGATTTGGAGTTGGCTACTTTTACAGTCTGGGTTCTGTTAGTAAGTTGGATTGCAGTCTTACCTAGTGTTAGTTGCACCTGGAGAATTTCAGATGCATTGTGTTGGGCAACTAGCCTGGAGGTGTGAATATCCTTAGTGAATATGGCCACTCCTCCATCTTTAGTGTTTCGGTCTTGGTTTGGTGGCCGAAAAGTGTGGTAAGTGTTGTAGCCTGGTATTGCAGGGTGCTCTCTGGAGCCTTGAACCAGGTCTGAGTTACTGCACAGATATCGATGTTCTCCATTTTTAGGAGTGCCTCAAGAGAGTGCATTTTGAGGTTTAGACTTCTAGCATTGAGTAGCATTACCTTCAGATTTTGCATGTTTGTATCTGTTACAGTGTTGGTTTTGTCCTTTGAACCTTGCCTAAAAAAGGCAGTATAGTGGTGGCAAGAGCTTTAGCCAGTAACCTGAATCCCAGGGATGACAGGTGCAGACCATCTCTGGCAAAGCATTGTGGTTTGTCAATCATGTCATCCCAGGCAGACAGATACTGGATCCCCTTTGAATGACACCAGAAGCTTAGCCAATTGTTGAAGTCAATAATTTTGTCCTTATACTGTGATATCATTCTGGGCGAAGGCAGGATGCTACTCAGGGCTAGGGTCATACCTGCCTGGGCCACATGATCTGAGAGCTCTTCCATGTCTCTTTTCATGTAGTCCAGGGAGGTATGTCTCAAGTCATTCACTCCAACATGGACAATGACAGAGTCGTATTTGTACTTGTTGTGGAGTGACTTGAGTGCATGCGTTATGTGGCGGATCCTGGCACCCGACAGGCAGCTGACTGTAATTTTCTCCTTGTTCAGCCTGGTGAGTGGGACATCAGTGTGCCTGACTATAGAGTCACCTATGACTAAAATGTTGGGTACGTTGTCTTGCTTAGGGGCTGTTGTTGGGTGGCACACTGGTGTTGTGAGGTATGTGTCACTTTGGTTGTGACTGGTGTTTGCGTTTCAGCTTCGGAGGTCCTTGTTGCTTGGGCAGGTTAATATTAAGGGCCTCCACATATGTGGGTTAGTGTTGCTATGTGTGGGTGTTACGTTTATGTATTATATGTATGACTGCACTTGTATTTTATGCATATCGTAGATTGCATTTTATTTTTCTTTGTTTTTTTTTCTCTGAATGTACCATGACTGGAACTTTTAATCTTACCCTATCATCTTAACATTATGTTTTGAATTTTATTATGTACTCATTCTGTATGTATATTATTGATTAAAAAGACTGAGATGTATTTTCCAATCTTTGAGCTGGAGTCATAGATGAAGAGAGTCAACAGACAAGTCCACATACACATATGTTATTTGCATGTAGTTGGCCTTCTAGCTTGCATCATAACTTTCAGCATGTCCTGAGAATAAAAATCCCCAAGGATAACAAGATAATTTCTTCCAAGACAGAGAACTAATAGCACTAAATGCTTTTTATTTTTTTTTTTACAGTTACACAACTTATGTATATTAGAAACTGACTTGTTTGACTGAATACTGTGCTGTATATTTAGCATGCTTTATGTTTGCTGGTCAGGCATTTTCATTGAATATTTACAGTTTGTTTTTCCCATGCTTGATTGTTACATATTTTTTTTGCATCTGCCTTCAGGCCTGGGTTTTGGCTGAGAAGGGTCTTTTGATTAGTTCAGTTACCCAGTAAGCAAACAAACATACACAAATAAAGAAATACAAAGCTGTTAGTATAGATAGGTTGGGGTGTATTGGGAACACCCTGTAATTGTCAGAAAGTCCACATGCTGTGTCAGAAGCAGAGGTTTCTCCATTGCCATCTGCAGCAAGTAGTAAAACCAGTTCTGACCTATCCAGAAGGGGCAATCAAGGGAATTTCTGATACCTTCTTTAGTTTTTGAACTACCCTTGGGAGCAAGGGTATTGTAGGAAAAAGCACAGAGAAATAGATCCAGCCAGTTCAAGGAGAAAGCATCCACTGCCCATGCTAATTCTTTCTGTTCTCTGAAGTAGACTTTCCTTAGTTGATTGTTCATTGGAGAAGCAATCAGGTTTATTTCTGGTACATCTCATCTGCTTGTGAGATCTGATAAGGTTTGCTTCTCTAGCATATACTGATGTCAGTCTGCTAACACCCTTGCTCAAATGATCTGTCACGGATCTCTCCTGTATTAATATGTAAGTTGCTTTCAGGAACATGTTGAACTCCAGTACCTGTTAACTGGCCTGCATGGTTAACCTGCACTGTTGATAAGAGCATGTTTTCTCCTATTTGTTTGTATTTCACATTAACTATGGTATTGCCTGTGATGACAGTATCCCAGGTGTCCCCCATGTCTTGAAGTGCTTTGAGTCTTGAATAGCACCCATCATTTCTTTGATATTTATATGTAATTTCTCTTTCTTGGGTGTCTAAGTACAGTGCACTTTGAGGTCCAAGGAGTGAGCATCCCAGTCTATGTCCAAAGCTTCCATGGTCAGGGAATGGTTGAGGGAAGGCTGTCTGAAGAACATGCCCTTGTTCTTTTGTAGTTGCTGTTTATGACATTTCAGTTCCATCTTTATACATGACAGGGCTGGTACACTGCCCTCCTGGGAGTGCAGTGCTGGCCAAAAGTTTTATTTGTTGCAGTGTTTTCTCATGTACAAACTTGCCAGGGGCAACCATCAGAATGATGGATGTAATGTAGCTTAGCATACCAGGAAATGTTTGGCCATTACTGTCATGAAAGGCGATACTGTCAGCACAGCTAGCTGGAATTTTGTAAATAATTATATGTTATTTGTGAATACCAACATGATTTATATAAGATGCTTGTGTTACAACTATATTAGAACTGTATGTCGTGTGTATATATACTGGTCTGTACAGAGATGTCAAAAAGGTATTTTATAAAGTGTTTGTGCTTAAAATGTAACCACAGTATACTCTGCTGGAAGAAAACAGAAATGTACATGCACTATTGTAACTGTTTAAATGTATATACTTTAATACTGGAAACTGGAATACAGGAGGTTAACTTTAGAAAAATAACTGAAATTAAATTACTTTATGGCTACACAATAAAAGATGATCCCCGGGATTCATGAACAGTCTGTGCAAGAATAGTTTATTCTTGCATGGACTGTTCTGTGTAGGAATACAGCAGCAGCACGCCCTACATATTAATGAGGGTGGGGTGCTGTATTCCTACATCTACACGATCCTTGTACGAGTGCAGGGGGCATGTGTTCATAGTTCATAGTTTAGTACTAAGCTAACTGCCCTTGTGAGCCATTTTAAGCCTAGCCAATTATCCCTTGTGAGACTTGAACCCTGCATCTTGTGTTTGTAAGGCAAACACCTTAGCCATTAAGCCACCCTCCCAACCCACTAGCCAGCACGGACATTAAACACTCCTCCTGCACTCAGAAAGTGCTGTATGTCACTTTCAAACAAGGATGTAGCATAATATTACAGCCTTGCTCTAATATTATGCATTATTTCAGTGTCTGCGGATACTGAAATATAAAACTAGGATGTCAGTGTCCATGAACACTGAAATAAGGAAAAAAAAAGCACACAATCCCTAAGAGGTAGTCTGCACAGTACATGACTGTCCCTGGAATGGCCAGATCCCTGCCCCACATGCCTGCAACCTGCAGATAAATATATGTAATAATTTAATATTCCTTTTTATTTTTTTTTACAAAAAAAAAAAGTTTAAGTACAGCGCAGCGGGTTTGTGTGCTGTGGCGCTTTGCTCAGCCCAGCTTAAATACTGTTTGAGAGTCAAATAGAATTCTGAAAGTAAAATTCTGGTTGCTGACGTAGCGTAGTGGTTAGAGCACCAGTTTAGTGTATAAGCCATGCATGGTTTGAGTCCCAGTTGTGACTAATATATTTTATGTGTGGAAGCAGTTGTAAGTTCATTTTTATGAATTTTATGAATTGGAATATTTGTAAGTCAAATGCTTCACGTATGGTAGTGTAGGGCTGGGAAAATGCCATATGGAAATGTAAAAAGATTTTCAATTTTTAAAAAAAATAAGTGTTTGTGGCCATCTAAACTAATGTAAGCGGACAAAAGTGTTGCTTAGCTTCACTTAGCTCCGTGCAAACCCACTTACAACTGCTTAAAGGTGCCTTAATCACTCTGTATCCAGTAGCCCAGATTCTGGCCAGCAACAAAATAATTGGCCACACTCAGTCTTGAGCCCAAGATGCTATACACCATAGTCATAGCAATTTACCACTAGGCCATCTTAGCTATAAGATGCTAGGATGTTTTTTACAACATATCATACAGTACAGTGTTTACAATAGGAAAGACACACTGTGCAATGAGGAATGATTATCTACAAATATATACATGAAAAAAATATTTACATATATAGAGGGATAGATATGTGTGGAGATACATATATATGTATAACAATATATAGATATATTACCAAGGAATACTGACGTGTCTATATATATATATATATATATATATATATATATATATATATATATATATATATATATGTGTGTGTGTGTGTGTGCTTTACCATGGGTCGTAGGAAGTTGGTTGTAGTATGGAAAAATACTGTACACCTACCTCTGCCCATGGTAAAACCGCTCGATTGATTATGCCTGTCAACTCTCGAGTCGCTTCTGACCTAATGCATTCGACAATACAACAGTCAATCGAAAGTGATATATATATATATATATATATATATATATATATATATATATATATATATATATATATATATATATATATATATATATATATATACATATATATATGTATATATATATATATATATATATATATATATATATATATATATATATATATATATATGTATATATATATATATACATATATATATATATATATATATATATATATATATATATATATATATATATATATATATATATACACATATACACATATATATATATATAGACCTTTATATATAGACATATATAATATATATATATATATATATATATATATATGTGTGTGTGTGTGTATGTGTATATATATATATATATATATATATATATATATATATATATATATATATATATATCTATATCTATATATATACATACATGTTTCTAAATGCCCATATAAACATATGCTGCTGATACACAACCCATAACTGGGGCAGCATGGACAGTTGGATACAAAAGGACCCATGACACTCACATCTGCCCCCCCCAGTCCAAATAATAAGTGAACAGTATGCTGCTACAAAATCATGATAGGCCATACACAATGGCCAGACATATACAGCGATCTCTCAGCAAAACAACTACAATGAGTGAAGATAGTAAACAAAAATACAAACAGCCAGTAATTCACACAAGTTCATTTTACTCTGATGTCTCTTCCAAAGCCTTCAAGGAGTAACACATTACCAGAAATAGTTGCCTTAAATACATTTAAATACACAGCCTCCAATTATACTCCTCATTCAACCCCCTAGGGGATAAAGTATCGCATTTAAAAACATAATTGATTCTGTACATAACAATTGTTCCTTTATGACTGTTTGATCAAACTGCGAAACAGACTTTTTCCAAACCAGTACCTTGTAACCCACTACACTTAATTACATGTATATACACAGCCTCCAATTACACTACTCATTTAACCCTCTAGGAAATAATGTATCACATTTAAGAATTTAAACTGATTCTGTACATAACAATGTTCTTTCATGACTACTACCCCCATGGTGAGAATTATTAAAATGTACAGCTATAGAACTGTCTTCTTTCTCATCAGTAATATGTCTCACATGTTCTAGCAGCCTAGTTTTAAAACACTAGTTACTGTCCCCCACATATATGTTACAAGGGCATCTAAGAGCATTGTCTATACACCAACCTCCTGAATTTAATGAGTCCCACATGTTGTCTACCCTTTCCCGTCAGCAAGAATGACAGAAGAAAATAATGGTAGACCCTAGCAACCTCCTACTGTATGGCATCTGTACAAAGCCTGACATGATTTGGGACAGAGGCCTAAAAACATGGCCATACTTGAAATATTGCTGTTATACACTGAGAAAATTGTTGGTGTTACAAGGTTTGCTGTAACATATATTTTCTGAGGGATATAAAGCCTGAAACACAAATGGATGTTAGCATTTACGGAGTGCAATCACCAGAGTATGCTTCTGATTTGCTAAAGACATCTGTCTGGGGAACAGACCAAACATAACATCCCGACCTCTAACCATTATGTGGATAGCCCTACAGTTGAGAGCTATGCAGACACAGAACATTGTCAGACTGAAACCCATGCAGAAGTAGCACATGCAGACAAACCCTGTTAAACAAGCAGTATTCAAAACATATAACAGCAATACTCACATTCTACCCCTATGTCTTGAATCTTCTCCACCATTTAGTTGGCTTGTTTCCACAGGTCTTATTCTAAGCGGATTAGCTCACACAACCCCAGGATGTCTTCCTCACAGGTAAGAGAAAGGGCCAATGCCCACATGGAGTACTCAATTATAGGAGTGTGTTGCCATGACATTGGCTGTTGGAATAACTACACAGCTGCTCTGCATCCAATCTGCAACTGAGGAACACCAATTGGTGCTCAGGCCATCACATGGTAATGAGCATTGCCTACAAAAGATAATCTGCCATCTGTTCAAACCACCTCTGTCATAGACAGTCTATCAGTGCAAAGTTGAAGTAGTGTGAGAATAACAGGATATATTTGTGAGAAATTCAGAAAAAAAAGAAAAAACTGTATGTGAAACAAGTAAGCATGTAATTGAATGCAGTAGGTGGTCTGTAATAATAGAAAATAAGGGTTTGAAAGCATATGTCTCAACAAGACTTGCTGTACTGATGTACTGCTGAACAGCACTGATGGCCAGAGCATCTGGCTCTGTCTGTAGTGACTAGGCCAGCTACTGAGATGTTGTACACATCCATATGTTACATGTGTATGCAGCTATGATACACATTTTGTCTTGTAAATATAAGACAACTATAAAGAGCATGTGCAGAGTAAAGTACTGCTGCAGATGTGTGTGTTGAATTGCATGTTATATACTGTGCTCATACCATTCAACTGTCCAGTGTTCTGCACACTGACCGCATGTGTGCCTCATATTTGTAGTCATTTACCCATAGAGTTGTGTTATGTCTGTCAAATCCTTGCCAGATCTGTAAAGACTGACATTACAACATCCCCCTTTATTGTCCTCTGGCTTTTCCCATTTGGGATTGCCACAGTGGAACATCTGTTGCAATTTCTGCCCATCCTCTGAATCTTGCTCTCTCACACCAAACACCTGCATGTCCTCTCTCACCACATCCAGAAACCTTATCTGAGGTCTTCCTCTCTTCCTCTTACCTGGCAGCTACATCCTTACCATCCTTTTCCCAATATACTGAGCACCCCTCCTCAGCACATGTCCAAACTGATGTAATGCTGCCTCTCCAATTTTGTCTCATATCCGTCCGACATGGCCTGAGCCTGTCATATACACATTGCTAAACCTGTGCACCAGTGACACACCCAGTGAAAATCATAACATCTGTAACTTTGCCATTTGCAGCTCTGACTCCTGCCTTTTTGTCAATGCCACTGTCTCCAACCCATATAACATAGGTGGTCTCAATAATCTCTTGTAGACCTTACATATCATGTTTACGGGTACTTGTCTGTCATATATCACTCCTGACACTCTTCCCTACCCTCTCCATCCTGCCTGTACTCTCTTCTTTGCCTATCTTCCATAGTCCTCATTACTCTGAACACATCCACCTTTGGCAACTGTACCCCATGCATCCTCAACATTCCGCTATCCTCCCTCTCATTCACACACATATATTCTGTCCTAGTGCTGCTGACCTTCATTCCTCTTCTCTCTAGAGAATATGTCCACCTCTCCAGGGTCTCCAAAAGCTGTTCCCTACTCTCACTACAGATTACAATGTCATCTGCAAACAACATAGTTAACGGGGACTCCCGTATGATCTTGTCTGTCAACCTGTCTATCACCATTGCAGATCAGAAATGGCTCACAGCTGATCCCTGATGTCATCCCACCTCCACCTTAAACACATCCATCAATTTCAATGCAGACCTCAATGCTGTCACACCACCCTTGTACATACCCTGTACCACTCTTACATATATTTCTTCCACTCATGACTTCATCATACAATACCACAACTCCTGTCTAGGCACCCTGTCATATGCTTTCTGTAAGTCCAGAGAGACATAGAGCAACTCCTGACCTTCCCTGTATTCCACCAGTAACAGTCTCAGAGCAAACATCACATCGGTAGTGTCCTTTCCATGCATGAAACCATACAGCTGACCAGTACTCCTCACCTCCATGCGTAACCAAGCTTCCACTACTCTTACCTATAACTTCATGCTTTGACTGGTCATTGTTATCCCTCTATAGTTATGACAGCTCTGCACATCAACCTCATTCTTAACATCGTACCGAAGCACTTTTTTGCCACTCCTCATGCAACCTCACACTTCACAAGATATCAGTAAACACTCTGGCTAACACACCACTGCCATTTCCCTTAAACAATCCCATGCTTCCACAGGTGTGTAATGTGGGCCAACAGGCTTGCCAGTATTCATCCTCTCCATAGCTATCCTTACATCCTCCTTGTTAAGCCATTGCACGTCTTGATTCACCATATCCACATCATTCAACCTTCTCTGCCAGTTTGCATTTCGCTTAAATCATTGCCTTTGCTAACAATGGCCTTCCGAGTATATGCTATACCTTTTCACCCTTTCTGCCATTTTCTACTGCATTTTTCCACCAATCTACAATCCTTTTCCCCTTATGCCAACTTCATAGATCTTATAGTGCCTCTCAGCTTTGCCAACTCTTCTTCATGCTGCTTCCACTCCAGCTAAAATTCATCTACAGACAATCCCTTTCTTCCCCAACTTGTCTCTGTTATTTGCTTAGTTTCTCAGCCACACTTGTTGACTCTTGCTCATCAACTTGCACCAAGCTCCCATCTGTTACACTTAACCAAGCTTTTTTACCAGTATTTGTTAATTACTCCACCTTCCTTCTTAAAACTTGCTCCTGTTCCTCCACAGCCACTTTTCAGTCATGATTTGATCCTTGACTGCAAATCTGCGAACTGATCCTTAATCTACAAAAATTTCTCTTTTCCTAATAATTTCCTGTACACTTTAAGCTTAATTTCCTAACTGTAATTTTATAGTCCACTGTGTTGGGCTGAGGGAGGGTCTCTCTGTTGATCAGTGGCAGTGACTAACATTGAGCTGCTTCCCTGCCCCCCGTAGAGGTGGTTACTGACTTGAAACTGTAGTTTTATTGGCCACCAGGGGTCATTTCCATAACTCCTTCATCTTCCTCTCTTAAAACCTAGTTGCCTCGTGGTTTGGGCATCTTTTCAGGCTTGTTGGCTGTGGGTGAAGCACCCTCCAAGAGGAAAAAATGCTGAGAGAAGAAGGGAGCCACTTTTGAGATTTTAAGTATTTTTTCTCTGTTTATTTGCTAAGTTTTTCTGCATAGCTGCCTAGCTTGAGCATTTTCTGGCTTGTTAAACTTGATTTCTGTATTAGTAGCTGTATTTAGAGCACAACCAAAAGCTGTTTGCTGAATTTCCTGTTTGCACTTAATTTTAAATCGTTTTTATCTTAAAACTTGCATATTTTCTGTCCTTGACCTAGCACTCTTGTGTGGGGTCATTTACTGCACTGTTATAACTTGATATTACTTGTGAACCTCTGCTATCTCTGTAAAAACAAAACAAAAAAATCTTGCTTTTTTCCCACTTTTCTGAGAGTTAAAAGTCCAGTTACAGGCTTGCTGTTCCTGAACTGTTTGAAAGTTTCTGTGAGGCCATTTTGCTTGGGCTGAGGGAGGGTCTCTCTGTTGATCAGTGGCAGTGACTAACATTGAGCAGCTTCCCTGCCCCCGTAGAGGTGGTTACTGACTTGAAACTGTAGTTTTATTGGCCACTAGGGGTCATTTCCATAACTCCTTCATCTTCCTCTCTTAAAACCTAGTTGCCTCGTGGTTTGAGCAACTTTTCAGGCTTGTTGGCTGTTGGTGAAGCACCCTCCAAGAGGAAAAAATGCTGAGAGAAGAAGGGAGCCACTTTTGAGATTTTAAGTATTTTTTCTCTGTTTATTTGCTAAGTTTTTCTGCATAGCTGCCTAGCTTGAGCATTTTCTGGCTTGTTAAACTTGATTTCTGTATTAGTAGCTGTATTTAGAGCACAACCAAAAGCTGTTTGCTGAATTTCCTGTTTGCACTTAATTTTAAATCGTTTTTTTCTTAAAACTTGCATATTTTCTGTCCTTGACCTAGCACTCTTGTGTGGGGTCATTTACTGCACTGTTATAACTTGATATTACTTGTGAACCTCTGCTATCTCTGTAAAAACCAAAAACAAAAAAAAAAATCTTGCTTTTTCCCACTTTTCTGAGAGTTAAAAGTTCAGTTACAGGCTTGCTGTTCCTGAACTGTTTGAAAGTTTCTGTGAGGCCATTTTTGCTTGGGCTGAGGGAGGGTCTCTCTGTTGATTAGTGGCAGTGACTAACATTGAGCGGCTTCCCTGCCCCTGAGGTGGTTACTGACTTGAAACTGTAGTTTTATTGGCCACTAGGGGTCATTTCCATAACTCCTTCATCTTCCTCTCTTAAAACCTAGTTGCCTCATGGTTTGGGCATCTTTTCAGGCTTGTTGGCTGTTGGTGAAGCACCCTCCAAGAGGAAAAAACGCTGAGAGAAGAAGGGAGCCACTTTTGAGATTTTAAGTATTTTTTCTCTGTTTATTTGCTAAGTTTTTCTGCATAGCTGCCTAGCTTGAGCATTTTCTGGCTTGTTAAACTTGATTTCTGTATTAGTAGCTGTATTTACAGCACAACCAAAAGCTGTTTGCTGAATTTCCTGTTTGCACTTAATTTTAAATCGTTTTTTCTTAAAACTTGCATATTTTCTGTCCTTGACCTAGCACTCTTGTGTGGGGTCATTTACTGCACTGTTATAACTTGATATTACTTGTGAACCTCTGCTATCTCTGAAAAAACAAAAAAACAAAAACAAAAAAAATCTTGCTTTTTTCCAACTTTTCTGAGATTTAAAAAAGTTCAGTTACAGGCTTGCTGTTCCTGAACTGTTTGTAAGTTTCTGTGAGGCCATTTTTGTTTGGGCTGAAGGAGGTCTCTGTTGATCAGTGGCAATGAATAACATTGAGCAGCTTCCCTGCCCCCGTAGAGGTGGTTACTGACTTGAAACTGTAGTTTTATTGTCCCTTTGGGTCTATTCCTGCTTCTTTCCAGCCCCTGCTATCAAGCACTTTAACGTGCTTTAGCGTGATTTAGCGTGGAGTTGCCACTAGAGCAGCATCGGGCAGCCCGGTTAAACAAGGTTAAACTCTTTCTGGCTCCAGAAAGTCTGTTCTTCAATTTTTCCCTTAGAACTGCTCTGTTAGGAACCTAAACAGTTTACACCTACACTAAAAAGTGCAGCACTTGTTCCAAATAGCTTTTCTTCTCAAAAGCTCAGCACTTGTCTTATAAGCATATCCCTTGTCTTATAAGCATTCTCTTTGCAGGTCAAGCACTCATATATTATACAAATCTCTCACTAGCAAAACCCCCCAGGAGTGCCCACTTCCTGCTAAGCCCACTACTTTTCTGTCTCATACCAACTCATAATTCTTTCTAGCATGTCGAAGGGTCAGATGCTGGTGTCCTCTCCTGCCCAGTTGGTGAATCTGGGAATTCTGAGACAATGTTACAATTGCCTCATGTACACGGACAACCCTCTCCTCCTCCCACGTAACACTAACACTTGTGAGAGATGCAGCTATTTAGCCAGACTGGAGGCTGAGCTCTCTCAACTCAGGACTGGCAAGACCAGGCAGGAGGAGAAGGCAACTACACACACCACAATACCAGTCTCACATAACTCAACCACACCACTGAATCAAACACATAAACACACTCAAGACATACTGGAGGCTCTGAGTAAAAATTTACCTAAACAGCAGAGGCCTCCAAAGCAGACACCCAAGCAACTGCAAACTCAATACACCACACAAACAACACATAAACAACAAAATCAGTGTGCAAAGCAGTCACTGCCCTTAAGGCCAAATACAACACCAAACATACTTGTCATAGGTGACTCCATAGTCAGACACACTGATGTCCCACTCACCAGACTGAGTAAGGAGAAGGTCACAGTAAGCTGCCTGTCGGGCTAGAATCCACCACATAACGCAAGCACTCAGGTCTCTCAACAGCAGGTACAAGTACGACTCAGTCATTGTCCACGCTGGTGTCAACGACCTGAGACGCACCTCCTGGACTACATGAAAAGAGACATTGAGGAGCTCTCTGATTATGTAGCCCAGGCAGGTATGACCCTGACCTTGAGCAGTATCCTACCTTCACCTAGAATGATGCCACAATACAGTGATAAGATGATCAGCTTTAATAATTGGCTTAAATTCTGGTGTCATTCAAAGGGGATCCAATGTCTGTCTGCCTGGGATGACATGCTGGTCAAGCCACGCTGCTTCACAAGGGATGGCTTGCACCTGTCACCCCTAGGCTTCCGGATATTGGCAAAGGCTCTTGCCACCCCATAGTGCCTTTTTAGGCAAGGCTCAAATTCTAAACCTACCACCCTAGAACACAAAAAGGAAAAATCTAAGGGTAATGCTGCTCAATGCCAGAAGTCTCAATCTCAAGATGCACGCACTGAGGCCCTTCTCAGTATGGAGAACATCGATGTCTGTGCTGTGACAGAAACCTGGTTCAAGGCTCCTGAGAGCACCCCAGCACTATCAGGTTTCACTTCATATCATGCTCCGGCCCCAAAATCCAGACAACACCAAGAAAGGGGGGGGGCTGTCCATATTCATAAAGGACACCCACACCTCAAGGTTGGTGGCAACGCACGATGCATCGGAGACCATCCAGGTGCAATTAACCATAGGCAAGACTGCTCTGCAATTTGTAGCATGTTACAGGCCACCCTCTCAAACTCAGGAACCTCACATGGCCTTCCTGAAAACATTTGAGGGGATAAATGTATCTCCAAACACCATCATACTAGGTGACTTCAACTACCCTAATATAGACTGGGAACACTACTCAAGCCCAAACACTCTAGCCCAAAGGTTCCTGGAGTTCATAAACTCAAATGCCATGGAACAACTAGTCACCATCCCCACAAGAGGAGAAAACATACTTGATCTCATCATCACGAACATGGGATCACAATGTTCAACACGTGAAGTATACCCCTCACTGGTGAGATCAGATCATAAACTAATCTCGCTGGAGGTCCTCATCCTGCCCCCACCTGAAATAAAAAAGACCACAGTGAAAAACTTCTCAAAAGCCGACTTCACACTTCTAAAACTAGTGTGGTCTCCTTTAAGGCCCCTGAGCCAGTGGTAAACATTACTCAAACCGCTGAATCACTTACAAATGCCTTCTACCAGCACCTACAGGACTGCATGGATCAGGCAATCCCAAACAAAACTAAGACTCTTTGTACCAAAGGCAAGCGTCCAGTCTGGTGGACCCCAGCCATAAACAAGCTCTACAACAAAAGGAGGAAGCTACTACAAGATAGAGCAAAATCCTTGAAAGGTAAGACACCTTTGATCATTATAAGTAAAAAACTAAGAGCTCTCATAAAATCATCCAAGGCAAATTTTGAGAGAAAAATTGCCAAGGACTCAAAAGACAATCATAAGGCCTTCTTTAGCTATGTTAGAAACCTAGGAGGAAACTCCCAGATATGCTCAGAATTAGTTCAAAATGATGTGAAGATTACTGAACCTGCACACATTGCCAACATACTGGCTGACAGGTTCAGTGCAAACTTCTCTCCCCCAAAGGAGAGATACTTATATCAGAGGATTCTAGGCCCGGAATCATCTCCAACGCCCAGGTGAGAACTGCTCTCCCCAAAGCAAAAAACACAGCATCCATGGGACGGATGGTGTCCCGGCTGTGTGCTCCACGAACTCAATGAGGAATTAAACCCGCAGTTAGGACAGCTGTTTAATCTTAGCCTCACCTCAGGATACATACCCAAGGAGTGGCGCCTGGCGACTGTGGTCCCACTTCACAAGGGTGGTGCCTCCACCGACCCTGGAAATTACCATCCCATTAGCTTGACGAGCCTTATCTGCAAAGCCATGGAGAGGATCATAATGGAACTCATAAATAAAGACATAGGGAACTTGCAGACTTTGGATCCAACCCAGTTTGGCTTTGTCAAAGGCAGATCATGCCTCTTAAACTTGGTTGACTTTTTCGAGACAGTCACCAAGGCCATTGATGAGGGAAAGGCAGTCCATACAGCCTACCTTGACCTGGCAAAGGCCTTTGACACAATATCCCACTCAGGTATCATTGAAAAACTCATCAGCTTGAATGTAAACTCATACATCACAAGATGGGTTGCAAACTGGCTAAGTGACAGAACCCACAGGGTCAGAGTTGCTGGAGCCATGTCAGACTCAAAGCCTGTCAGAAGTGGTGTCCCACAGGGCTCTGTCCTGGGTCCACTCTTGTTCGGCATCTACTTTTCTGAAGTACAAGCAAACGCAGGAGGGTTATGGCTGACAAAGTTTGCAGATGACTGCAAACTGGGCGCCATAGTCGAAAACACATCTGACACAGATATCCTTCAAAAGGGCCTCACAGAAATGGATAACTGGTGCCAGAGCCATGGCCTAAAGTTAAATGCCAAGAAATGCATAGTCATACCCTTCGGGAAAAACAAGGTTACCCCTAGCTACCATATAGGTGGCAATCCACTGAGCACAGAAAAAGTCATCAGGGATCTGGGGACCCAGGTTGACAGTAGTCTTTCGTTTGACACTCATGTTGCTAAAGTAGTTAGGAAAACCTTCTACATTGCCCACCTGATCATGAAGGGATTCACATCTAGATCAAGGGAGGTCATCGTCCCCCTGTACTCATCGCTCATTAGACCTATGATTGAGTACAATGCCCCATTCGGAATGTATCTGACCCGACACCTGCAGCAGCTGGAAAGGCCCCAAAAGTTCCTCACCAAAAGGATAAAGGGTCTCAAAAATATGTCTTATGCTGCCCGACTGAAAGAACTCCAGCTCTATTCAGTCTCATACTGCTTGCTCAGAGGTGACCTTTGCCTGACATATAAGGCCATGTCAAACCCAGATTTGATGAATATGCTTCACCTCAAAAAATCTAGATCCCTCAGAACCACAAGGGCGGGAGACTTAAACCTTGACATGGTTATTAATAGAACATGCTGGAGGGACAGATTCATCACCCAGAGACTCCCTATGCTATGGAACAAAATCCCGGTACATGTGAGGCAGAGCACCTCGCTGGCCTTGTTCAAGAGGAATCTTGACCAATGGATGGGAGATCGCAGATATACCCCAGGGATTACTTCAGTGTCACTGCTTGACAGAGGCACAGCAAAATAATAGGCATAGTTTTATTCAAACTAAAGGGGTGGCGAAAGCCAAATAACTATGGGCTAGGCTTATAAATGCCCTTGGGCAGATAGCCTAGTATGAACCTATGAACCTATGAACCTATGAATAATAGAAAATAAGGGTTTGAAAGCATATGTCTCAACAAGACTTGCTGTACTGATGTACTGCTGAACAGCACTGATAGCCAGAGCATCTGGCTCTGTCTGTAGTGACTAGGCCAGCTACTGGGATGTTGTACATATCCATATGTTACCTGTGTATGTAACTATGATACACATTTTGTCTTGTAAATATAAGACAACTATAAAGAGCATGTGCAGAGTAAAGTACTGCTGCAGATGTGTGTGTTGAATTGCATGTTATATACTGAGCTCATACCATTCAACTGTCCAGTGTTCTGCACACTGACCGCATGTGTGCCTCATATTTGTAGTCATTTACCCATAGAGTTTTGTTATGTCTGTCAAATCCTTGCCAGATCTGTAAAGACTGACATTACAACATCCCCCTTCATTGTCCTCTGGCTTTTCCCATTTGGGATTGCCACAGTGGAACATCTGTTGCCATTTCTGACCATCCTCTGAATCTTGCTCTCTCACACCAAACACCTGCATGTCCTCTCTCACCACATCCAGAAACCTTATCTGAGGTCTTCCTCTCTTCCTCTTACCTGGCAGCTACATCCTTACCATCCTTTTCCCAATATACTCAGCACCCCTCCTCAGCACATGTCCAAACTGATGTAATGCTGCCTCTCCAATTTTGTCTCATATCCGTCCGACATGGCCTGATCCTGTCATATACACATTGCTAAACCTGTGCACCAGTGACACACCCAGTGCAAATCATAACATCTGTAACTTTGCCATTTGCAGCTCTGACTCCTGCCTTTTTGTCAATGCCACTGTCTCCAACCCATATAACATAGGTGGCCTCAATAACCTCTTGTAGACCTTACATATCATGTTTACGGGTACTTGTCTGTCATATATCACTCCTGACACTCTTCCCTACCCTCTCCATCCTGCCTGT
Source organism: Protopterus annectens (assembly GCF_019279795.1). Lineage (NCBI taxonomy): Eukaryota > Metazoa > Chordata > Ceratodontiformes > Protopteridae > Protopterus > Protopterus annectens. The sequence goes on from NC_056732.1 coordinate 1,598,378,178, forward strand.
ACTCTCTTCTTTGCCTATCCTCCATAGTCCTCATTACTCTGAACACATCCACCTTTGGCAACTGTACCCCATGCATCCTCAACATTCCGCGATCCTCCCTCTCATTCACACACAGATATTCTGTCCTAGTGCTGCTGACCTTCATTCCTCTCCTCTCTAGAGAATATGTCCACCTTTCCAGGGTCTCCAAAAGCTGTTCCCTACTCTCACTACAGATTACAATGTCATCTGCAAACAACATAGTTAACAGGGACTCCCGTATGATCTTGTCTGTCAACCTGTCTATCACCATTGCAGATCAGAAACGGCTCACAGCTGATCCCTGATGTCATCCCACCTCCACCTTAAACACATCCATCAATTTCAATGCAGACCTCAATGCTGTCACACCACCCTTGTACATACCCTGTACCACTCTTACATATATTTCTTCCACTCATGACTTCATCATACAATACCACAACTCCTGTCTAGGCACCCTGTCATATGCTTTCTGTAAGTCCAGAGAGACATAGAGCAACTCCTGACCTTCCCTGTATTCCACCAGTAACAGTCTCAGAGCAAAAATCACATCGGTAGTGCCCTTTCCACGCATTAAACCATACAGCTGACCAGTACTTCTCACCTCCCTGCGTAACCAAGCTTCCACTACTCTTACCTATAACTTCATGCTTTGACTGGTCAATGTTATCCCTCTGTAGTTATGACAGCTCTGCACATCAACCTCATTCTTAACATCGTACCCAAGCACTTTTTCTCCACTCCTCATGCAACCGCACACTTCACAAGATATCAGTAAACACTCTGGCTAACACACCACTGCCATTTCCCCTAAACAATCCCATGCTTCCACAGGTGTGTAATGTGGGCCAACAGGCTTGCCAGTATTCATCCTCTCCATAGCTATCCTTACATCCTCCTTGTTAAGCCATTGCACGTCTTGATTCACCATATCCACATCATTCAACCTTCTCTGTCTCATTCTCTTCATTCATCAGCCTCTCAAAGTACATTGTCCATGTGCTCAACACACTCTCCTTGCTTGTGAGTACATATACCTCATCATCCTTTATCACCCTTATCTGCTGCACATCTTTCCTAGCTCAGTGCATCTGTCCAACCAATCGGTACAATTCCTTTCATCCCGCCTTAGTGTCCAACCTGTCATAGAACTCTTCATATGCCCATCTTTAGCCTTTGCCACCTCTCTCTTTGCCATGCACATCATCTCCTTATACACCTGCCTACTTTCCTCATCTCTCTGACAATTCCACTCCTTCTTCCCCAACCTCTGTCTCTGTATACTGTATAGTACTTTCTCAGTCCACCAACAGTTGTCTTGTACTGCTTCCTCCATCCACATGTCACCCCAAGCACCCATCTAGCCATCTCCCTTACCAGCTCTGCTATACTTAACCAGATATTTGTTAGATTGTCACTGCCACCCAGTGCCTGTCTCAACACTTCCCTGAACTCCACCTCAAAAGCACACTTTTCCAATTCATAGCATTTGATCCTTGGTGCTGCCCCCACAATCCTCCTCGTCTTGATCATCAACATCATCTCACACACCAACATTCTCTACTGCTTAAATACACTTTCCCCTGTCACCACATTACAGTCTCCAATCTCCTTCAAACTGGCCCTCCTACATTGGATATATTCCACCGGTGTGCATCTTACTCCACTCTTGTATGTCACCCTATGCTTCTCCCTTGTGTTATAGTGGGTATTCACCACAGCCATGTCCATCCTTTTTGCAAAATCCACTACCATCTCACTGTCTTCACTCCTTTTAACATCATACATACACATTAATTCCCCATCCCCTCTGTTCCCTTACCAACATGGCCATTGACATCTGCTGTAATGACCAGTCTGTCACCCTTGGGTACATTCACCACCAGGTCATCCAGCTGATGTCACATTTCTCTTTCTTATCCATCACACAACCAACTTGCATAGCATATGCACTAGCAACAGTCATCATTACACCATCAGCTTACAGCTTCAGAAATATCACTTGATTAGACACTTATCCTCTAAAAACACTCTTGTCATACTGTTCCTTCAGCAGAAGCCCTACCCCCTTCCACCTCCAGTCCACACCTTGATAGCACAATTGTGACCTGCCTACCATATACCCAGCCATGATCCCCTTCCATGTGGTCTCTTGCACACACACAATATATCAATCATCTCCTGGCCATAATATCAGCTAGCCTGGTCCATATACCACTCATACTGCCAACATTAACAATTCTTACCCTCAATACCACCCTCCCAGCCTTTCCTCTCTCTTCCTGCCATATGACCATTGGACATCCTCCAGAAGATGCCTGTCAGTGCAAAGGCTACTGTACCATTGAATGACTCAAGTATGTTACAACAAAATTGAGACACTGTCACTGATTTTGTCCCATTGCACCTATGTATGCATGGCATCCTACAGATGTCCTGCTGTAACAGGTTGAGAGGGATGACTGCGCAGCAAGAGAGTGAATTTAGTGTGCCATACTGACATAGAACAGACATGTATGTGAGGTATTAGCTATGCACATGTCAGTATGAGTAGGTGTATGTGTCCAGCTCATAAAAAGAGATATGGGATGCAAAATGTCAGTTAAAACAGCTGTACATGTTGTACACATGTGTAATCTTACTTACTGTACACCCAAAAGAGTGACATTTCTACAGCTACTGGTTGTTGCATTGCCCTGACACAGTCATGGTTAGGACAGTAAGCATGATTATCATGACTAAATTGGAGAGGTGTCCAACTGTGTTATGACTTTGTGGCCATGCCCACTACAAACTGATTGAACACATACATGGCTGTATCGACTCAGCAATACCTTACTTGTAATACCTGCCTCCACCAACATAGAGTAATCCCCTTCACTGGACAGCAGCATTACATAAACCACAGTCTTGTTCCCTAAAGTGGCTGTACAGGGCAAAGTAGGGGAAGGAACCAATCTGGCATCAAGTCAGCCATTGTCTGAAAAAGCATATAAGGTCACAGGTGGATTACTGTAAGGCCAACTATGAGTACAAATTGGAGACATCCACCAGGGACAATCACAAGGCCATCTTCCCATATATCTGCAATCTCGGAGGCAACATATGAACTCAACCTGTAATGGTGGCCAATCAGATCACATACACACACAACATAGCTGCAAGCAACCTGATGCAGATAGGGTTAGGGCAAACATCCCCCTGGCTCAGCATCACTGTAGGTGGATATGTACTGCACCAGTGAGCAGGTACATAGTGCCTACTGAAAGGCAACAAATGTAAGTATCTATGGGATGTCATATCATCCCTATCTGCATCCTACATGAACTCAGGCATGTGTTCCCAGCTGCATTACACACTGTAGTCACACCAAGCCACAGCCCCATCCACACACCATTCACATGGAAGATGGCTAATGTCATCCATTTACACAGACCTGAATGAGGAATGACGGATTATGCAAACAACTTGCCCTCACTGCGGGCAATGTGACTCATCAGGATCAGGAGTGCAATGCAAGCTGATACTGTGCTGCTATATTACAGGGGTATGGTGTGGTTGTGAGTGGTGGCTACTGGTATGGTTGTGAGTGTTGTCAATGGTTTCACATGCTGTATGTGAAGCAGATGCCAATACCACACTATATAAAGTAATGGCATTAGGAGGTGGTCACCTGACATGTATAACACACACACACACACACACACACACACACACACACACACACACACACACACACACACACACACACACACACACACACACACACACACACCAGTATTCAGATTAGAACTCTTACCTATTTATTTATGTCTACTATAGTGTTACACAGTTATCAGACACACCACAGAGCTTACACAATTTCACCTTGTCCAAAGGTACTTGTAAGGTGAATGACATCAACAGGACTACTAGATTAGGATGAGTATGGTGGTACACAACTCAAAATGGTATAATAATGGCACATGATTCACACATAAACACACATACACACACAGTTTCCAGTATTGAGATTAGAGCTCCTGCCTATCTAGTTATTTGTATTATGGTATTACGCAGTTAGCAGATGCACCACACAGCTTACACAATTTCACCTTGTCCTTTGGTACTTCTAAGGTGAATGACAAAAGCAGTAGTAAAGTAGGGTGGGTGAAGTGTAAAGGGTGGTACACAAATCAAAAAGGTATAAGACACACAGTATCCAATTCACAAACATACACACACACACACACACACACACACACACACACACACACACACACACACACACACACACACACACACACCAGTATTCAGATTAGAACTCTTACCTATTTATTTATGTCTACTATAGTGTTACACAGTTATCAGACACACCACAGAGCTTACACAATTTCACCTTGTCCAAAGGTACTTGTAAGGTGAATGACATCAACAGGACTACTAGATTAGGATGAGTATGGTGGTACACAACTCAAAATGGTATAATAATGGTACATGATTCACACATAAACACACATACACACACACACACACACACACACAGTTGCCAGTATTGAGATTAGAACTCCTGCCTATCTAGTTATTTGTATTATGGTATTACGCAGTTAGCAGATGCACCACGCAGCTTACACAATTTCACCTTGTCCTTTGGTACTTCTAAGGTGAATGACAAAAGCAGTAGTAAAGTAGGGTGGGTGAAGTGTAAAGGGTGGTACACAAATCAAAAAGGTATAAGACACACAGTATCCAATTCACAAACACACACACACACACACACACACACACACACACACACACACACACACACACACACACACACACACACACACACACACACACACACACACACACACACACACACACACACACACACACACACACACACACAGTTGCCAGTATTGGGATCAAAACTCCTGCCTATCTAGTTATTTCTACTAGAGTGTTGCTCAGTTGTCAGACATGCCACAGAGCTTATACAATTTCACCTAGTCCAAAGGTACTTCTAAGGTGAATGACATCAACAGGATCTCTAAATTGGAGTGAGGGGAAGTGTAAAGGGTGGTACACAAGTCAAAAATGGTATAACCCACACAGTACATGATTCTCTCTCTATCTCTCACACACACACACACACACACACACACACACACACACACACACACACACACACACACACACACACACACACACACACACACACACACACACACACACACACACACACACACAGACACACACACACAGACACACACAGACACATACAGACACACACAGACACATACACACACTTGCCAGTATTGTGATGAGAACTCCTGCCTATCTAGTTATGTCTACTATAGTGTAATGCAGTTACTGCATGCACTACAGAGCTTACAGGACATACACCTGGCCAAAGGTGCTGATAACTGCACAGCTGATGTGAGGTATTACAGGTGGCAGGAAGTCTGCCTTCGGTTTCTACTGTACATATTGCTAGTTCTTTCTGTTTGCACTTCAGATAGCATTCTATCTTTGCACTTCAACAGGTTATTGTATCAATATGCGTATCTCACCTGGGAGCCATCAGCAATACTCGTTTATCATGGAATTAGCCCCAGTACTTACTACTTATGACTACCCCTCCTGGCATGATTGAAGTGCGGTTTTCTGTGCTTTCACCCATTAACTTGGTGCAGCTGTCCATTTTGAGGCACTGTTGCAACTGCCTCATGTGCACATATAACCCTCTCCTCTAAACTCCAAACACTCAGACCAGTGAGAGTTACCCTTATATCACCAAATGTGGAAATATGCACTCTCCAGCAAAGACTGGACTAGCTTGTCAAGAGGTTGAGATCAACACCTGCACCACACCATGTGGACCACATAGCTCACCACAGCACCAACTATGACAGCCCTGACATATACTGAAAAGCCACACACCCACCTTTACAGAGGCACTCAATGGACATTTACACAAATAGCACAGACCAACAAGACAGACCCCCACTCAGACACCATGACATAGCACATGCCAAAGGACACGTATGTCATCTACACAGTGTGCCCCTCAACCTAAGCTCCTAAGGCTGACAATCTTGCACAATACAGTGATCATGGGTGACTCAGTACTGTGGCACACAAATGTCCCACTCACTATGTTTACTATGGAGGAGGTAACAGCCAAATATCACATGCCAGCATCCAACACATGACACACCCAGTCAGGCCACTCCACAACAGCTACAAGCATCACTCTGTCATCATCCATGTGAGTGTGAATGACCTGAGACATACTTCCTTGGGCTACATGACAAGAGACATGGTTGAACACTTGGATTATGCCATCCAGGCAGGTGTGACAGTAGCCCTGAACAGTATACTGCTATCACCCAGAATGATGCCACAGTACTATCAACAGATAATTGACTGCAACATTGACATACATGTTGTGTGCCATTCTCAGGGGATCTGGTATTTCTCTGCTTGGGATAACATGATTGATAGACCTCAGTGCATTGCCAGAGATATCCTAAATCTGTCAGCCCTGGGTTTCCATGTACAGGGTAAGTGCCTTGCCACCCCTATAGTGCCTTATTAGGCAGTGTTCCAAATCAAATTACCACCTTAACAGCTAGACATGTATGTAATCTGAGGGTCATGCTGCTCAACTGTAGACATCTAACTGTCAAGATGCAGTCACTCAAATCACTCCTCAGAGTGGAGGACATTGACATTTGTGCTGTAATGGAGAGGTGGTTCACAGCAGCAGACTGCAGTCCTGCACTAAAAGGCTATGACGCATTCCACAGATGTCAGCACCAAAACATGGACCACACCTCCACAGGTGGTGTTGTCTCCATATCCATAATGAATATACACAGCTCCAGACCCTTATCCCAGCATAATGCATCGGAGGTACTTCCTGTACAACTGACTTTGGGGAATAGTGCAACCCACACCATAGCCTGCTATCAGTCCCTAGCTCTGTCCCTAGATTGTCAATGCACATTCCTCAACACCCTGGCATCTATGAAGGTCCAACTCAAGACTGACATAGTAGGAGACTTAAACCACCCCTCCATCACCTGGGAAAAGTAGCAAGCACCAGTACACTGGCCCAAAGCTTCATGGAATTCATCAGTTCCAATGGCATGGTCCAGCTCATACTGACCCCCAATAGAGGATGCAACAACTTTGACCTGTATTGATTACTTACATATGGGAGTGCTGCTCGACCACAGTTGTAAATCCCTACCTAGTCCGATCCAAACATGATGTAATTAACATGGAGCTCAACATCTCACCCACACCCCCCACAAAGGTAACCACCTTGCAAAACCTCTCCAATACTGACATTGCAGTCATAAAAACAGGGGTGGATGACTTCATTGCACCCATGTCAATGGGAAATAGCTGCATGAATGTCACATCATGCACATATGCACTGCACAAATATGTACATGGATGCATGGTACTAGCCATAGCCAACAGAACACAGACACTGTCATTCAAACACTGAAAGCCATTGTGATGGTCCCCTGCCATTTCTGAAGTGTACAACAGAAGGAGGACACTGTTGCAGAAAATGGTGGTGTCCCAAGACTGGTGAACCCCCTTATTAGCCTCAAACACAATTTGGGATCCCTCATAGAACCACCTACAGGCAGCTATGAAGACAGATTTGCAGCCGACACTGACAACAATCACAAAGGCCTTTGATAGTTATATCAGCAACCTCCACAGCAATAACCACAAGTGCTGTGAGTTACTGCACAATGCTGATTCCTATCCTGACACAACAGATATTGGCCACAGTCTTGCCAACACATTCAATGCCATCTTTACCCCTCCCCCAGGGGGGGACAATCACAATGGCAAATGAATGCTAGGCACTCAGCATTACTGCAGGCCAGGTTAGACCTGCATTGTCCACAGGCAAGGATACAGCTTCCATAGGACCCCAACATATCCTTGGCTGTGTCCTACATGACATACAAGGAGACCTGGCACCACATCTATGTGCCTGGTCAGTCACAGCCTCACCTCAAGCTTTGTTCTTCCAAAATGACACACTGCTACAGGCATCCCTTTTCATAAAGGGGTAGCATCTACAGACCCTGGGATTAGTGGGCCTTTAGCCTGACAAGTCTACTATGTATGGGTATGAGCGCATCATCAGGGACCTGATTGACCAAGATATGGGTGATCTTCTAACTCTGGACCCCACACAGTTTAGCTTTGTGAATGGCAGATCATGACTGCTCATCCTGGTTGAGGTCTTTGAGTGAGTCACCAGGGGTGTGTATGCCAGTAAGGCACTGCATACAGCCTACCTCAATCTGGCCATGGCTTCTGATACCATTCCTCAGTCAGGGATTATTGGTAAACCCAAAAAACTAGGCATCAACCCCTATATCAGTGGGTGGTTTGAAAATTGGTTCATGGAACACACAGTGTGACAGTGGCAAACTCCAAGTCAGACTGGCAAGCAGTCACGAATGGGGTCCCACAGGGTTCAGTACTGGATGGTGTCCTGCCCAGCATCTACTTTTCAGGAGTCCAGCCCAACACAGGGGAACTCTAGCTAACCAAGTTCACAGAGGACTGCAAGCTGGGAGCTATCATGAACTCCACAAGTGATGCAGACATCCTACAGAAAGGCCTCACTGAGACCAATGAGTGTTGTAGAAACCATGACCAGAAGCTTAACACCACAAAATGCATCAAGATCCCCTTTGGTAAAACACTCAGTTCCCAGTAAGTTCCACATCAATGGGAGCCCAATGACCAATGTAGGCATTATAAGAGATCTGGAGACACAGGTTGACAGCAACTTCTCCTTTAAACACCACATTGGCACTGTGGTCAGGAAGTTCTTCTATATGACACATTGCATTAACAAGGGTTTTGCATCCAGGAAGACAGAGGTAATGATCTCTGTCTACTATTCAGACCACTCCCCAAGTATTATGGCCCATTTGCCATGTACCTCACTAAACACCTGCTACAGCTGGAGAAGCCACAGAAGCACCTCACAAAGGGGTTCCTAGACATTAAACACACATCCTACACAGACAGACTCAGAAGACCCAAGCTATTCTCTGTGTCATATCACCTAATTAGCAGCTGACTGTGCTTGACTTACAAAACCATGTGTGACCCAGCTGGTTTAGAAATGCTACATATAAATCCATCCACACCACACACACTGTAGAGACCTCTACCTCAGTACCAAAATCACCACAACATGCTGGTGGAACAGGTCCCTCACCAAGAGACTGCACATGCCTTGGAATACACTTCCCATACATGTCATGCAGAGCACATATTTGACCCTGTTTCAGAGAAATCTTGATAAGTGGATGGGTAATAGATAGTTCAACCCAAGGATCACTGCAGTGGCTATACTTCATGCAGGCAGTGGGACGTAACATCGGGTGGCACAATGGCAGGGCCCTTCTATGTGCTAGGCTTGTTAAGGCTGCTGGGCCATTACCTACTACACACTTGTGAACCTATAAAGGGAATGACATCAGCAGGACTGATAAAGTAGGGCAGTGGGTGTTTAACTTATCAAAATACTTTGTCCTACAAACAGACACACACACACACACACACACACACACACACACACACACACACACACACACACACACACACACACACACACACACACACACACACGACAGCAGGACTGATAAAGTAGGGCAGTGGGTGGGAAACATATCAAAATACTTCTTCTTACAAACACACATACCCACATGCACATTTGCTGGATACAAGAGTAGAACGCCTGCCAAACTAGTCATTTGTACTATAGTGTTAAGCGTTTATTACATGCACTACTGAGCTTACAGGGCTGACAGCTGGCCAAAGTTGCTGATAAGGGACTGACATCATCTGGACTGATAAGGTGGGGCACTGTGAAGTGTCATGGGTGGGAATGGCATAAAACTGTTTCACCTATAAACAAACAAACACGACTCCCTCAGTCTTGCACACACACCTGACACACACACACACACACACACACACACACACACACACACACACACACACACACACACACACACACACACACACACACACACTTCTATATTTGCCAGGACTGAGATTAGAACTCCTACCTAGCAAGTTACTTGTACTATCATGTTATGCAGTTATCGAAAATGCCACAGAGCTTATGGGGCTGAGGCTTGATGGAAGGCACTTCTAAGATGACTGATATCTGCAGGACTGCTAAAGTAGGTAAAGGGGAGGTATACTGGGTTTGAATGGACCCAAAAGCTTTTCGTTGTGAACACACACACACACACACACACACACACACACACACACACACACACACACACACACACACACACACACACACACACACACACGCACACACTCACGCACACTTTTACATTTGCCAGGACTAAGATTAAAACTCCTACCTAACTAGTTATTTGTACTGTAGTGTTATGCAGTCATTGCATGTGCCACAGAGATTATGGGGCTGTGTCTGACAAAAGTGGCTTATATGGTGACAGATATCTTCAGGACTGCTAAGGTGGGGCAATGGAAAGTGCACTGGCTGGGGAAGGCCTTTTCATTCCTAGATCCTACTGACTTTTCTCTAAGTGTATGAGCATGCCCAGTGTGTCCTTCTAAAGTACATGTGGGACTCCATTCCAGGGATGGTTGTACTCCAGTCTGGTTTGTTTTGTGCTACAGCCATACCTCTCAACCTGATGGTGCAGGATATCTGGAGATAGCCTATCAAAATGTGGGGACAATGGGCCATACAATGATTCTAACAATTTCTCTCAGTAATGTATGGGTTGCTAGGGTTACATGGCTGGTTTTAGCAGACATCTGTCCTATATGCCATTTGACACTGTCATGTACTGTGTCAGTACCTGGTGACATACCTCCTCAGATCATCACAGTGATTTACCAGAGGAATACAGGATGGATGATGCATGCAAAAGGTTTATGGGCCAAATGCTATGCATTCCTGCACTATCCAGCCTGTTGAGGGGTGTGCCTACAAGCAATTGACTGCTAGTGCTGGGGAAATGGTCCAGCACCTTGGTGATATATTACAATGGTGGAATCTCTGTGCATTTATGTTCTGGCCTGGTCTGATTTCCATTCCACAGTTGGGTAATATAAGTCACACAGGATCAGGGTGACAGGCAGACTCCAGATAGGGTGTGGGGTGTGTGCTTCCTGGGCAGATATGTTTGCCTATAACTACCAGTACTTTGCATTGGGCTCTTCTCAATGGTTGACTGCACTTGGAGGGTCTTGTGTGTGTCAGACTGTTTGACCAGACTGGAGGTGTGTGTTTGTCACACATATATGTATGGCCCACCTCATTTTGCTTGGATGGCCACATGTTGGGGTCAGGATGTTGCATAGGATGAGTGATCAGGTAGGGGTGTGTTACACCCCCTGGCTGTGGCCCAGGGTTCTGTAAGTGCAGACATGTCACCATCTACCAGGGTTAAACCTGCCTGCAGTGAATGCATTCCCATGTTTAAACTCCTAGCCCTGCTTGTTGACTGTGCAGAGTATCACAGAATGCCCACATCCATGACTCGTATGTCTTGTTGGTTACCCATACAAGTGTGGTTTTCTGGCAAAAGTGTTTTGCAAGTCACTCAGGGTTGAAGTCAGCAATTACTGACAGTTGACATTGCAGTTTCAGGCTTCGTACCCATCAGACATTCCATGCTACTACAAATCATTCCATCAACTTTATAACATTAGAGCAGTATTTCACTGGTGTCCTTCTCTTTGGACCTTCATCACCCCATTATTCATGGCTTTGTCCTGATTTCTGGCTTCCTGAAACTGGCAGGTTTGCTCCTAGCAGTTGTCAGCATGGCCATTCTTTGCATTTTGTGGACTGTGTTATGTTGGTGTTATGGACCCCATGACACTCCCTAAAGGGCACTGTGGGTGAGACATAGGCATTTGTCAGAGGGCTATAGGCTAGGTGTGACAGATGCAGGCCATCTGTAGCAGGGCAGTGCATTTTGATGATCATATGTTCTCAGGCTGCTGGCAGGAGACACCCCTGGGATGGCACCAGTAAGCTGACTGTAGGTGTTACTGACAATTGCTTTCGGTTATTATTGCACCATCACTCTGGGTGACAGCTGGATGCTGCTTAAGTCTAGGAACATGTTCCTGCATTTCTATGGGACAATGGGGGATGTGACATGACTGTACATGATACACATCTGCACAGACTGTGCTGACATTTGCTTAACATTTTGGTCCCATGTAGCATAGTGGTGTGCCCTATCTTTCAGACTACAGGTATAACAGTATCAGCCACAGGTCAGATTGTTCTGGCATAGACATTTGTAGTTTTAGACTTCTTACCTTTTAAAACCATACTGACACTGCCAGACCTGCTGTGATATCACTATGTAAAAGTCTGTTGGTGGGGATTTCAATGCTGTCACCATGTGGGGGCCTTTGCCAGGCATTTCTGTATGGTTGTCTACAGCTGATCTGCTGTGTGGGGTTGGTGGTGGGTATGGGAACCCCACCTTGACATCCATGCATGTCACCTATGACCCCCCCCCCCAGTTATTTGGCTCACCACATATACTGCAGTGGTATTTGTTGACTAGGGTGGTACTGCATGGTGTGGGTAGAGCAGTACTGGGGATACAAATCCTGCTGTCCCACAGAGCTGTCAGATGTCTGCTGATAACCCAGTTAGCCACCCCATTCCTTTACATGCTTGATCAATACCATAGATATGCTATCAGAAAATTCCACCCCATTATTTTAATTTGTTACAGAGACTGACTTACCTTGTGCCTGCAGCTGTTGTGAGGGTGGTGCTTGAGGGGTGACTATGTTGGATGCACACAATACACTGCCTATACATGGTCAGGTATAGGTGGTGTGATGTTTGGCATCCATTTTACTGTGTGTGCCAGTCAGACAGAGAGAGAGAGAGATCAGTCCCTGGGGCCCTACAGTGTCAATGTATGTGCTATGAGTTGCCTCTTTGCCAAGGCCAGGGCATACTGGGCGTGCCTCTGTCTGCCTTCAGGGGCAGGCTCAGGATGTTCCTCCTTCGAGTACCTCTGTGCCTGTGGAGGCCTTGGCAGTGGTGGGGGGCTATGTGGCTCTTCCCCATTTTGTTTATGTTGCAGCTGTTTCTGCAGGATCATATTGTGTAGCATGGCACATACTATGACCATGTGTGCACATGTGGCTGGAGAGCACTGCAATGCTCCACTGGATATGTCAATGCAGCAGAACCATAACTTGAGCATCCCAAACACATACTCTGTAATGATTCTGGTTTGTGCGTGTGCCTCTTTATGGCATATTTGTGTGGGTGTGTGTGCATTTCTGATGAGTGTCATCATCCATGGCTCTAGTGTGTAGCCAGCATCCCCCACTAACTGGCCATACAGGATGTCCCCCCTGGCAAACCACTGCTACAGCTGTGAGGAATGCCAAATGTGGGAGTCACGATAGCTTTTAGGGCAGCCAGAACACACATTCATGATAATGCCCTGGGCATCACACATGACCTGGCAATTGATGGAGTGGAACCCCTTGTGGTTTATGTAGACCCTACCCCAGTCACCAGGTGGTGCTTTGACGTGGATGTGTGTGCAGTCTATGGCACCCAGTACCTCTGGGTAGTCTGCTACATGGTGGAAGAGATGCATATTGTGGGTCCTCTCCTCACAGGTGGTGGGGAATTTAATGTGCACCTCGGCATGTGGTCGCATGGCATCCAGTAACTGGTGGAGTATCCTGGATGCAGATGCCTGTGAGACCCCCATGATATCCCCAATTGGTCTTTGGAAAGTACCAGTAGCTAGCATTCTTAGAGCTACACAAACCTTGGTATCCACTAGGATGGGTTCCACTCTGTTTGTTCTGGATGTGAGACGAGGCCGGCACAGCTCCACAATTTGCTGCAGTATGTCCCTGTCCACCCTGTAGTGCTCTACTATCTCTAGATGATGTAGCCCCTGGTAGGTTACCCTGGGCCTGGACACTCTTCTCCTCCTCCTCATAAGTCTAGGGCAGTTGTCAGCATTGTCCTTTTCACCACCGTCAGCCTCTTGCACATACTGATGTATGAGGGTGACAGCAGCCCCTAACATTTTGTTAGTTTTGTCAGGTAAAATGTCCCCATCTGTGTACACCAGTGGTGTAGCATTTGTGGGAAAAAACAGACTGAAAGGTGTTTGCATAGTTTATAGTGGTGTGCTGCAGATGTTGCCATTGTAATTGGCTAAGTATGATACATTCCACCTGCCAGATCTATTACTTGTATTTGAGTGTCTCTGTTCTGATATTTCCTTTTTTTTCTTGTTCCACTTGCCCTTTGCTCTATTTTTTATTTTTGTGGTTTAAATCATGGTGCACACTGCGCAAACCCATTTAGGCAAGGTAAACAAGGCTAGACAGCCTCGGACATCCCCCCCTTGCTTACATATACACAGTGCTGCCATTTTCTGAGTTTTTTTGTTTAAGTCACAGTCTGCACCAAGCAAACCCTTAGCTAAGTTAAACATGTTTTAGCAGAAATGTCCCTCCCTGGACACGAACACTCCTTCATTTAATGGTGTAAGACATTACAGCCTCAGACACACCCCCTTGCTTAGCTGTGCTTAGCTAAGTGCAAACCTGTCCAACAGAGCTCCAGTGTGCTTACAGCAAGCACAACACACCCCTTTTCATGTTAGTTGCTCCTCCTGCCTACACGATCCTATTCTAGCACCTACATGGTTAGGTGCAGGTGTAATTCTGTAAATTTTCCCTCATTTGCATACCCCACTGCCTTAGTCCATAGATACTGCACTGACACGGAGCCTTTCCCCTTGACAACCACTGCCTCCTGGTATTGTTTTGATTCTCCATGCCATAGACTATAATGGCAAAATGCAGATTTTCTTTTTAACTTGAATTTTCACATTTTTTAAAATTTTGGGCACTATCATGTTTGCTCGCCTCTGTGACATACTTAAACGGCTGAGATTGGCCACAAAAAAAAGTTATTTTTTATTAAAATTATACATTTATTCATGTCAATAGCCATATATATTTGCCATTGGCATGCCTACAGATGTGAATACATGCTTTTATTTGTGCTGTTATGCCTCCATTTTCTTTTTTGCAGAAATGTGTTTAGTTAGTAACTGAACACATTTCTGCACTGACACTGTTCCTGCATGGAGACCTGGTGACTTCCTGAATTGCTATTTCATCTCATTTGCATGGTATTCACCAGCAAAGGAGGTGATTAGCATGCCGCATGGTCTTTCATACAGGAACAGTGTAGACAGGCTCATGCACATCTGATCAGCTGTCTGCTGAATCGCTCAATGGCCGAACTCCATGCAGGAGCTGCTACACTGTTCCTGAACAGAGTTCTAGCTTTCATGAATTCCGGGGGATATCTTTCAGCTTTCAATGCAGCTGTTGATGCAGTCTTTGTTGTGAAGCTTTCTGTATTGTCTTCAGAGTGAACTAATTACTACCTCTGAAAGTATGAAGGAATGCGATTGTTTTAAGACTTCCAGCATCTGCCAAAGATCTGAGGTCTATGTATTTTCACAGGCAGATGCTAAATACTGTCAAGCTTCCAGCAGTGGGGGGTTTACTGGGGATAGAGTCAGATGACAAGAAATAATGTCATTCTGCAAGCTATCCCCAGCAGTAATATTTGAAATATTAATTTGAGGGGTCTCTTAGTGAGACAGAGCATTCTGTATTCTGTCTCGGAACTGACAAGAACCATTCACAACACATCTGTCTTGCTCGGATGAACTACGTTTCTAGTTAACAGTATAATTCTCTTGGATATAGTCAGGAATATAGCAAAGTTTAGTTTAGGTATTTTTCTTTATTTATTTGAAACTATCCTGTAATGTTGTTTTAAACATTTCCTGTGATTTTTAATTCTGATGTCACTGTGAATATATACTGAGTATTTTCTTGTTCTGTTATTTATTATTAAATATATTTAAACCTTTCATTGTGGCTAATCTGTGTAGAGATATTTAAGTTTTGAGAGTACTTGCATATTTATTTGGTGACACTGTGTGGGCCACTCCTAATAGCCTAGCTCTTGGTCAAACTACCACTGTATTAATATTATTGTTAATGTTAATGTTAATATTGATATCGATATTGATATTGATATTGATATTGATATTAATATTAATATTACACAGCAAGATCGGACTCCCTTTGTTAAGGGTCGTAAAGCAGCTGATAAGGAGTTGGCTGGTGGCACTGCTAACTACCTTATAGTCTGGGCAAAAGGGGGCAAAGCTAGTAAACCTGTGCCAGCCTTTCCCAGGTGTGTGTGTGTGTGTGTGTGTGTGTGTGTGTGTGTGTGTAAATCAAACCTCAAAGAGTGTGTGTGTCAGCTACTTGGGCAGGGACATGAAACACTGTGCTGGAAGTCTTGGCTTGGCCACTCAGCTGAGATCTCAACTCTAGAGCTGTGCCAGTGGAGAGTCTTATTGGGAATCTGGAGAGAGAGGTAGAAACCAGCCCCGGACTGACTGTGGTCTCTGTGTGCACTTAAGGGAAATTGCACTTGATGCAGAGAGCTGCATCTGGAAATACTGTTTGTGTACCTGTTAACCTCTCAGTGTACATCCCCCACTATTGCCAGTGGTGAGGATTGAGGCTCCTTGATTGCTGGTTCAGTGGTAGGGCATCACAATTATCACTGCCTTTTCTGACATCTTCTAGATGAAAACTACCATGTCATTTGCCTACTGGTATCCAGTAGTGCCCAAAGTAGCTGAACACCAGCTGGACTTCTGTCCAATGAGGAAGAAGCCCAGTTTGCTGATGAAATCCAGGCTATCCTCCAGTGCCCTTTGGATCTCCATATGAGTCTACACCTATGCCAGCAATCATCCAAGAGTGGGTAAATACAGATGTCTTTGCTTCTGTAGTGTGCCCCAGGTCATACCTGCTTTGTGTCTATTACCAGGTGTAAACCATGGTTTGATAAAAATCTCTACTTTCTAGGAAAGAAAGGCTGCAGGTTGGAGTGTTGATAGTGTTGGGCAGGTCTGTGTAGTGACAACCTTGACTTGGAGGAGCACTACTTATCATGCAGAGATCACTCAAAAAAGTGGCCTTTTCATCTAGAGAGATCTCTGTGGCATCAAGTCAGCTGGCCACTTTTTTCTATGTGATGAAGGAGTTATGCAGCCTAGCCAGAATTTCCACATTAAAGGCATTATCTACTTTAGAATGCAAATGTATTGCTCATTTCTTCTCAGACAAGTCTGTTTCCATCAGATCTGCCCTCCTACCATTGGACCCCATCGGCTTTGCTGTAATGCCAGTCTGTATAGTTATTGTATCCTGGCCAGTGTTTGATTTTCCTGAATATGATGAGTTCATTGCTACTGTCTCTAGTCTGCATATGACAATATGTGGATTACAGCCTTGTCCATCTACATTGTTTTGACTATTCTTGATGTTCTAGGACCAATATTTTCTAGATACTGATTAGGTTTTTGATGTCTGTGTTTTTTCAGTTTACTCTGAAAGAGTCTATTATCAAACCTATTCACACACACAAAAATAAAATACAGGATATTTGATAAGCACACACAAATTAACAACATCCTCCCCCACATAACCTCTAGACACTTCCTGACTAACATACCCCTCCTAATAAATGCCCATGATACATAGGGACACAATTTGGTTGGATTGCATGCCTAGGCTTATCAAGGCCCTGGTGGTCCTTAACCCAGATTATAACTATGAACCTACTTATTAATGCCCAATCTCTAACCTTCGTTTTTTTAGAAAGGTCATTGAAAAAGTTGTTTATAAGCATATTCAGACACATCTTGTAGTAAATGGATGCACGGCTCCTTTTCAGTCTGGGTTTCACATGCACAATAGTACAGAAATTGCTGTTGTTATGTCAGTGATCATAAGGGCCAACCTAACTAGTTATATATCAACAATTTCTGATATATATATTAACTCCACTGCTGAGTTTTTGAAGTTTACACATACCTTTAGTTTGTCTACGATAGTATTCTTGGATGTGGAAATCGCTCAGAATTTAAGACACGAGGGATATTGCTCTAATATTTTTAGGAAGGTTACTTTTTCTAATGAGTACCATCATTACTCGAGCTGGCAACCAAGATATATGAAAAAACAGTGGCTAAAGAGTAACTGGTTAAGTTGGATCGGATGATCACTGATGAAGGTGCATTTGCACAGGAATGTGATATGTTGATAAACATGTTCCTTAGGAGAGGTTGCCCTTGGGAATTTTTGGTTGATATGAGATGAAGTTATGGTTAAAAGAGAAAGGCGGAGTTTATGTTCCTATTTTGAATGGAACTCCTATTTTGAATGGAAACAGATATTGACAATAACAGGGACTTGCAAATTGTTAGTAAAAAGATTAATTTATTTCTTCTTTTACATTAGTAATGCAATTGTAGAATGTATTCATAAAAATTGGAAGTTTATTATAACTGATGGTGAGCTCAGGAGCAAATTAGGGGAGGAGCTCCAGATGTTTTTTTAGAAGAGATAGAACTTTTAAAAATTATTTAGAATCGCACAAAGTACATAAGGTTTTAACTTTACAAAAGTAAGGGACATTTAATTGTGGGAGGTGTTCACTATGCTCAAGCATATTAGTATGAGATAAGTTTTGTATTAATGTAATAGCTTATAAGATACATGGGCATTTTTCATGTTATTCTAGAGGGGTGGTCTATTTAGCCCACTGCCAGTTATATGTGGCTTTTTATGTGTGCAAGACCTCCCAGAAGTTTAGTGAACGTGTATATGAACACTTCTTGGCCACAAAGAAAGAATAGAGACACAAATGCATTATACAAGCACATTGCACAGTTTAGTAATCATTATTTTAAGTTTTTAGTTACTGAGTAGGTGAAACAAGACTCACATAGGTGGTTCACCAAGGAACATCTGGAGGTTTGTGAATACCACTAACCACCCTGGAATAAATTAAGCCTGCTTTATTAATTCTATTTTAAAATTAAAGCATTGCACTGTTCTTAATTGTTTTAAAATTTTAATTGGTCGTTTTGGACTCGTGATATGCCTGGTGTTATATAATTTGGTTTGCACATGTTGGTTTTAGCTCTGATGAAGTTCTAACATTTGGGAACAAAAGCACTCAGCGTTTAGATACATTTTGGAAAGTATTGCTGGTCTGTTTTTATTTCATCCCACTACCACAGGGGTGTGTTTTTTCTTGCTACAGTTTATACCCTGTCTGCATGGAGGTCTATAGTGCTCATGTTGAGTTTTAAAAAAAAAATTCTTCCTTTTTAAACTGTAGCAAACTTCTTACTACAAATGTAGCAAACAATTGCTACAGTTTATACCCTGCCTGTAAGGAACAGTACAATGCTTGTGCTTTAGTTAAAAAGACAATTTTTTTATTTTTAAATTGTAACAAACTGCTTACTAAATGCCACAGTTTAAACCACACATAGTATGCTACAGTGCTTAGGTTTGACTGCAAATGCAATACCCGCTTTTAAAAGCAAGTACTTCATTAAGAGAGATCATAATTGTGCCCCTCGCCTAACACATTGCACATGGGGCAGTTGCCTCTCTCACCCCATCCTAGTTACACTGCTGCTTCTGGCCATCTAATATAACCTGTTCATATTTGCATTAATAATTTCAAAACCATGCTACATGCAAGCTATTGAAAGATTTCATCTTAAAGATTACATGATGTGCAACACAGCTGCACTATTTAACCTCAGTCTAATGCTGCTACAAATATATTAATTGCTGTTCACAAACTATTTATTTATATTGTCATACTTTTAACATTTTTCTACATATCTCAATAACCAAGTAATGCAGATACAACTGCTTAGCCTCATATGAAATCTCACAGATGGATGAACAAAAACACTGCTGATAGTACATGTGTAACTTAACTGGTTACAGAGATGTTTTAACTTGTTTATACAGTACTGCACAGTTAATATTTACTGTGCTTATTACGAGTTATAAAATCCAGTTTAAGACCTAGAATCTAGTTAATACTACCTCTGTAAATATATTTGTTTGCTCTGAACAGTTTGCAATTTGCCTTTTTTTAGTAATCCTTATGGTTGAGGGATGAGCCTCAGGTGTTTGGAGATTTGAAGGTCAGGCAGAAACTGGGGATTTATGAACCTGAGGGAGACATCCATGATTTCTAATTTCTTGTGGACATAGACATCATCTTTAACATAACCATTGAGAATCTGCATTCCCTTTCTTTTAAGCAGTAGTCCAGAGTAGATGCATCGCTGACATCCAGAAATGGCTGTTGAGTCTGGTTTTCAGTCTGGTAGAACATAATAGAAGCTCAAGACATGGCAGCCTCCAAACATAAGTCCTCCACAAAGCCAAAGCCAAAGTAAAAAGAAAAATCTATAAAGCCGGAGTCCTCAGCTGTAGCTGGCATTAGGGCAAGGGATGGCTTGAGTGCTTCAGTGGAACTGATGCCCTTGGGCCATCATGATTTCCTATCTGGTTAGAAAGACTCATTAGACTTCTTCTTTGAGACTTGCTTCACCTATTTTTTTTTGAACTGATGTCCTTGCTGCACTGGTGCTGTGACAAAACAAGCTGGCTTAAGAAGTCCACAAGCCTTTTTTGTCAGCACTTGCCTTCTGTTAATAGTCTTCAGATGAAAGCTACATCAAATCTGACAATTAGTGATGCAGTGCTCATGACCTGGGCAGTATGCACAATGGTTGTGGTAATCTTTGTGAGGAGTCTGATGCCTGCAAGCACACCTGTTAATATTATCTGAGACAGACATACCTCAGACCTCTGTGAATGGCATTCACACCCAGATGTCCATTAAAGCACAAACCTGAAAAGGAATATGCAATAAAACATTGTTATAAGGTTATTGAAGAGGCTTCCCAATGGGGTGTTTCATAGGTTCATAGGTTCATAGGTTGGTAGTAGGCTATCACCCTTAGGGCCTATACAAGCCTAGCCATAACAATTCCCTGGCTATTTCTTCCCACAATATTTCCTCCCCTGGACCCCTGTCTAGCAGTGCGACTGATGTGATCCCCAGGGTGAATTTCCTATCTCCCGTCCAATCATCAAGGTTACTTTTGAAGCGGCCCAAGGAGGTGCTCTGCTTGACATGTATGGGCAGTCTATTCCAGAGTATGGGGAGTCTCTGGGTCAGGAACCTATCCCTCCAGCATGTTTTGTTCATTGTGATGACAAGGTTTAGATCCCTGGAGCGTGTGGCTCTGAGGGATTGGGATTTCTTTAAGTGGAGCATGTCCAATAGCTCAGGGTTTGACATGGCCTTCTATGTTAAGCAGAGATTGCCTCTGAGTAGACGATATGCCACAGAGTATAGCTGGAGTTTTTTTAGATGGTCAGCATAGGGTATCTGCTTTAGGCCTGTGATTCTTTTAGTGAGGTATTTCTGTGGCCTTTCCAGCTGTTGCAGATGTCTTGTGAGGTACATACCAAATGGGGCATTGTACTCTATAGTGGGTCTAGTGAGGATGAGTACAGTGGGACAATGACCTCCTTTTTTCTGGATGAAAAGCCCTTAGTGATGAGGTGTGCCACATAGAAGGATTTCCTGACTGTTGTGGCGATGTGGTTATCAAAGGTGAGACCACTGTCCACCTTTGTCCCTAAGTCTTTCATCACACTTTTGGTGTTTAGTGTACTGCCACCTATGTGGTAATTCATGGGTATATGTTTTTTCCCAAAGGGGATAACTATACATTTCTTGGCATTAAGCTTGAGCCCATGGCTCTGGCACCAAGCATCTGTTTCTGTAAGACCCTTTTGTAGAATATCCACATCATTTGGGGATTCAATAATGGCTCCCAGTTTGCAGTCATCTGCGAACTTTCTTAGCCAGAATCCCTTAGTGTTGGCCTGTACTTCAGAGAAGTAGATGCCAAACAAGAGCGGTCCCAGGACTGAACCTTGAGGTACTCCACTTGTCACTTGTCTGGAGCTGGATTTGGAGTTGGCTACTTTTACAGTCTGGGTTCTGTCAGTAAGCCAGTTGGCAATCCATCGAGTGACGTAGGGATTTATGCCCAGCTTATTAAGTTTATCTATGATTCCAGAGTGGGGAATGGTATCAAAGACTTTGGCAAGGTCCAGATAGGCTGTGTGGACTGCCTTACCCATGTCCACAGCTCTGGAGACTGCTTCGAATAGATCACTCAGGTTCAGGAGACAAGATCAGCCCTTCATGAACCCAAACTGGGTGGGGTCCAGTGGTTGAAGGTTGTCAATGTCTTTGTTTAGAAGTTCTATGATAATGCGTTCCATGCCCTTGCAGATCAGGCTTGTTAGACTGATGGGATGGTAGTTGCCAGGATCCAAGGTGGAGCCCCTGTTGTGGAGTGGAATAACTGTAGCTGTGCGCCACTCAGTGGGCACGAAACCTGGGGTGAGGCTGATGATTAAACATGACACTTAGGTGAGGTGCCAGTTCATTTTGTAGTTCATGTAGTACACAACCTGGGATGTCATCTGATCCCATGGATGCTGTATTCAAAGCTTTGGAGAGTGCGGTTTCTACCTGTGTGTCCGTGATTATTGGAATTTGGCAATCTTTTGGTATTGAGATGGGCCCTTTAGGGGGTGAGAGGGGGGTGATGTTGGCACTAAGTTGATCTGCCAGGATATTGGCAATATCCTTGGGATCAGTATATTTAATGCCATTTTGTTGTAGCTCAGAGCATATATATATATATATATATATATATATATATATATATATACACACACACACACACACACACACACACACACACACACAGATATCATATATATATATATATATATATATATATATATATATACATACACACACACACACACACACACATATAGACATACACACATATATATATATATATATATATATATATATATATATATATATACACACACACACACACACACACACACACACACACTCACACACACACAGATACCATATATATATATATATATATATATATATATATATATATATATATATATATACACACACACACACACACACACACACACACACAGACACACACACACACACACACACACACACACACAGACACACCAGTATGTGAGAACACCTGAGTTAAGATAATGTCATCCCATCCAATGAAGTAGGGTGCCCTGACCTGAAAGTCAAGCTGGGCATTACACTTAGTCTGCAGCAAAGATTCTGAGTGTTATGGCTTTAACAGTGATCCAGTGAAAGGATATAGTCATTTTATGCGAGTGGCATTTGAAATTACTTGTATAAATCCACATCCATATATAACTGGAATTATTTTGTATGAGTCACGGACTTGTCAGACCAGATGATGAAGTTCCCAAAAATAAAAAAAATTAGGAACACCACCACTGAGCTATCATTGTCAGACCCTGTTTGTTGATGTACCAGATGACTGTGGCATTGTCCATAACAATACACAGGATGCAAATTGCCTGTAGTGGTTTCAGTGTTTGGAGAGCATACTGACAACATTTACTTTAGATTAAAGTGAAGCTTGCAGTCTGACTTGGTCCATGTACTGTTTACCTTCAAGACCTGGGAGTGTACCGCAAAGCCTGCTCTGTGACATGTATAGTTAATGTCTGGTTGTGGGTTGTGAAGTGAAAGGGCACATACTTTGTCTCTTTGACTAGGGAATTCCACCAGGCTAGTTACTTCTTTAAACATGGTAGTGTTGGAAGGGGATAATCCAGTAAATGATTGATAGTCCCACACTTTCCTGAAGTATCATTAGATTTTCCTTATATTATGTGGTTCAATGGTAGCAGAAGAATAGTGGCAGCCATATGACCCAAAATTTTGAGGATCTCTCTGTGGTTATCCACATCAATTTTTGTAGTATTGATTTATGTATTTATTTACATTTCTTGACTGGGAAAGTCCAACTGTGCAAAAAGACATTTTTCAGTGGATACCTGAGGAGAAAAGCTCCCCAAAAAAAGACAAATTGTGATAATAAAAGATACTATAAGAAATAAATGACAATAGAAAATACATTGCACAATAATTGTAAAAACCTGAGTAAAAGTGCAAGAATGAGCATATGAGAAGGCTTACTAAAAGTAAAAAATATTGAAGAAAATTTGCATAGAAAGTGAGAAGGAAGAATGAAAACAAAAAAGAGGTGAAGATTAAGAGCAAAACAGTGAGAGAAGTAGGTAATTATATATAAAGAACTGGGTAGTGAAAGAGGCAGATGTAAAGTAAAAAAAAAAACAAGAAAGAATAGAATAGTGGAAATATTAAGAAAAAATATAGAAAGAATAAAGTGAAATTTAAAATGATGACAGAGGAGAGAAAAGATGGGAGACAGTTAATACAGTAAGAGGAAAGTAAAGATGGGAGACACTTAATACAATGAAGTTTGAAATGCATTAAACACAGTGTGAAAATACACAAATTCAGAGTGGCAAGGCATGCTTAGAGTTATTAAAAGGTTGAACTAAAATTAGACACAGGTGCAGAATGCAAAATACATAAAGGTACTTTTGAAGTACTGAGATAACAGGGTAAACAAAGAGCTGCATGCACATTATTAATGTAAGAATTCA